>NC_056732.1:711874949-711957449 GCF_019279795.1 Protopterus annectens | reverse complement strand
CCTCCAGTACTCCCAGCTTTCTTGGATGTCTTCACTTTGGTTTCCAAGAACCCAGACTCTCACCCTCCTACCCCTAAGAGGCTGGATAGGTTTTACAAAGTCCTTGATTGACTACAAGTTCCTCATAAAACCACCTTTGGCTGACCCAGCTGTTATTGCAGTATCCCCAGACAGGCAGTCTAGGCTTTTGCCTTCTACTTCCCTACAGCCATCAGATAAAAACAGCAAAACCATGGACAGGATGGGGAAAAAGTATGCACTTCCTCTACCCTGACTTTTAGGGCTATGAACTTCCAAACCACATGGTGAAGTATGCTCTAGACCTGGTCTCTCAGGCTGCTACCTTGTTGGCTACCACCCCGGACTGTCAAGCCAAATCTGACATTTCCTCTAAATTGTCACTGGCCACCCAAGTAGCCAGACACTCTCATCCGCTGCAGCTATGATGCTGCAGAAGCAGTTGCCAGATCTGCTGCCACTGCTTCCACCTTGCCCAGATACTCCTGGCACAGACTACAACCTCTGCCAGATGACTTTAAAGCCAAGATAATGGATGCCCCTCTATATAACAACCTTCTATTTGGCAAAAGTGCTGCAGAACTTTTTCAAAACTTGCAAGAAAAAAGCAAGGAACTGCAGGACATTAAGCCACTTGCTGGTGGCTCCATTGCCCAGATATTACAGGAACTCTCAGGCCAATACATATTTTGTTAGAAGGGCCACCTCCTCTTCCTCCTTTCTACTGCCAGACCACATAGGGAATCTCTGAGTCAACCTTATCCAAGACCCCTTCAAACACAACCCCCCAACAAACAGCCCTTTCCAGATAGAGGGGGACCCTCCTTTGCGTGACTGCCTTGCCCATGTGCCCCTGTCCACCTGCCTTACCCAATGCCTCCCTTTTTTGAAGAACCATCACTACAGATTGGTGGGTTCTTTACATCATCCAAAAAGGATACTTTCTTTCCTGGAAAGAAACCCTACTCCAATAAAAATTCCTTTCCTTCCCAAAAATCAGCTCCCTCTACTCCCATCCTGCAGGAACTACTCTCCCAAGGAACAATAGAATCAGTGCCCTCAGGTCAGGAGGGCAGAGGCTTCTACTCTTGCCTCTTCTTAGTCCTAAAAAAGGATGGCCCCTAGACACCTATCCTGAACCTCTCTTATCTAAACCTGTTACTACAGGTTCCCTCCTTCAAGATGCCCACCCTTCAAACTCTTTTACCCCAAATTCCACCTCGAGCTTTCATGGTTACCCTGCACCTAAAGGATGCACATCCCAGTCAAACCCTCCAGGAGGTTCCTGTGCTTCTCTAGGCCCACTTCTCATTTTAAATTTACTGCATTGCCTTTTGGCTTGTCTACGGCACCCAGAGTTTTTACAAAGTTCTTGGCCCCAGACATCGCCCACTGCAGAACCAAGGGAATTCAAATCTACCCTTACTTGGACGACATTTTCATTTTGGCGGAATCACAGTCCACCCTTAGGGCAAATCTCAAATTCCCCATGTCCCTTCTACACAACCTGGGTTTCACTCTCAACCTCCAAAAATCCTCTCTCCTCCCATATCAGGATAAGGTTTTCCTAGTGTGCAGAATCAGAACAGATCTAATGAGATCCTTCTTACCCCCAGACAAGGTACAGTCCCTCTCCTCCGATTTTCTAAGTCTCTTGACAGAATCACATCCTACTGAAAGACAGTTTCTCCAGACTATAGACCTTTTGGCTGCCACCGTTCCCATGCTCCAACTAGCTAGGATGCACATGCATGAGGAAATTCCAGTGGTACTTAAAGACTGTATAGTCCCAGAGTGAACAACCTCTAGACAAACTCATTCCCCTTCTGCCCTGTCTAAAATTAGATGGTGGATTCAGCAGTTTTCCAACAACCAAGGGAATTCCTCTTCAACTTCCTCCCACTTCCCAGTCAATGCACATAGATGCATCAGACCTAGGATGGGGAGCAACCCTGCAGGGCTACAGGGTACAACAGTGCTGGACCCCTGCCCTGCAGAAACAGCACATCAATGTCAAGGAGATGACTGCTGTCCTCCTAGCTTTAAAAGTTTTCCTTCCCATACTGCAACCAGGAATACTCCACATTGTGACAGACAAACCCGACTGTCATGTGGTACCTAAACAAACAAGGAGGGGCAAAGGCATACCGGTTATGTCCGATTACTTTGCTAATCTGGGAGATAGCAGCAAAACACAACTTCTTCCTGAGCACTTTATACATCCTCTCAGGAAAGCAAGCAAGTGGACTTGCTCAGTAGAACCACATGTCTGCAACATGAGGGGATGTTGCACAGGGATACCTTTCTGCATTCACCATTGGGGCACACCACAACTGGATCTGTTTGGCCCCCCCCCAAGAACTGACAACTAAACAAATTTTGCAGCAGGACTTGCTCACCACTAGCTTGGAGAGTGAATGCCTTCAGGTTTTCATGGCAGGGTATGTACCTATAAGCCTTCCCGCCCTTCCTTCTAATTCAAAGTGTCCTCCTGAAAATCAAGAAACAGCCTAGGATTACAGCATATTAATTTAAACATGCTTTTTGTCCAGCCTTTCTTCTCTTTTTGCATTATAATGACTACATTTCATAAAACTAAAAAAGAAGAAAAAGATGCTTCCTTACTGTAGTATTTTATCACATACAGCAATAACGGAAGTGTTTTACTATATAGTACGCAATTATGTCATGAAGTGATTTGTACAAATACTGTTAAGAACAAAACCTGCTTTAGTTAAACTTTCCCCCCTTCCCTTTAGTGTCCTTCCAAACATTCATGACATGAAGTGGGTGTACACTTTTCATTCCCCTACAAGTTTAAGAGTTAACAAAAGTCCAGTCTTTCCACTTTTTCATGCAGAGCTATTCTTCACAAATGTTACTGATGTTTTGTAATTTGACATTTAGTCAATAAATTCAGATTTGCTGGTCTTCCTGTTCATCTCCATCTCCAAACCCCAGACTCGGGTTCAGGTCCAAGTAATTCCTAATTCTTCTAGTTAACTCCTCTGCTTTTTTCCGTCTCTCATGCATTTTCTGTGGAACATTGGCAAAGGTTTCACTGGCAGTCTTTCTCTGCGCTTTTATTATCAGAAGAATGAGAAATATAGTCCCCTTCTGTTTGTTGGCTCACTTTTTGTTGGACAACTTTTTGTATTCCTTCCGCAACCTGTTATGTATCAAAAAATGACATCCTCCAGGAACAAATATTCTGAAGACAGCTTGATACGTCAACTTGAATTTGCCTCTCAACATTTTCTCATTGCTGGAATAATTCTGCTTCTCCTCTGTCTGGTGTAAAGTGAATATTCAATTTCTGCAACCATTCAACTGCCTCCAATTTTTAATACTTTGCCTTTCTGCCACAATTTTGTCAGGATCAGCTCTCTGTTGGTATGATTTCATCTTTACTAATACTTGTCTTGGCTGCGTTTTCATAGCCAGGTTTGGAGCATACACACACAATACTCAAGTCTTGGCTGTAGTCCAGTTGCTTATTTGTAGTAGTATAAAATTAATATTTTTTTTCCAGGTTTCTGGTACATCAGATACTCATGTCTTCCCTGCATGCTCTGTCCTCTAACTCTACCAGTTTTTGAAATGGCTCTTGTTGAGCAGTCTCATATTCATTGAGCCTTTTCTTCATTTCAGCCTCTGACTTTTTTTTTTCATTTTTCTCAATTTACCTGAGTAGCTGCTTAAAGATTTTTTCCATTTATCCCAGCCTTTTATTTGTTTTGATGTACCCCTTCATTGTTTTTTTTTTATTTTAATAAATTTTGAGTACATTTGATTTATTTTTTCCTCTAGATTACTGGAAGCCATGCCTTGCACCAGAACTGGACTTGAACTGTTTTTGCTGAGCAGTTGCAGGATTCTTCCCAGTCAGTATTTTCTCTTTACCTTTTCTAGTTGATTTTCTTTCAAGCTCTCAAAGTTTCTTTGCTGGCATCCAGGCAGTGCATTTACTAGCCAATAACTTTATTTACTAAATCTGGCAAAGCGACTGGTCTCTCTCTTGGTATGTTTTTTCACACTGGAAGAGCTGAAATTAAGTTGTCACTGAACGGACATCTTAGAAGTGATCCAGTATGTTTGGCAGTGTTAAGAAAATGGGACATTTCATAATTTTAGCAGACTCTAGCACCCACCATTGCTTGCTTCTACAAAATGCAAACTAGCTTACGCTTACCTAGAGAGCAAGCAACTTCTGTCATCATTTATATTCATACTAATCAGACGTTGCCTGTATCAAGTAACATTCTCAAAGCTGTTACTAAGAAGCCCTTCTTATAATTGGAGTTCAGATAATAATGACGCCGTCATACTCACAAAACCACTTCTTTGGACAATTATTGGTGAAAAGCATTTAGCAAAATTGGGCCAGCCTACTGGAACACTACATATGGAAATAAGACAGCAGCAAAAATTACCAGAGTTCCTGGTTAAGGTGAAGACTTCAATTTTTACAGTGTAATTGCTGTCGCATCTGAGATATTCTGGATTAGAAGTAATAAACATTTCTCGTTTGCATGTTCTTTTATTACTAACTTTGTGATCTCAGTTAACATTTCTGTTTGTTGCAGTTAAATATCGGTTTATGCAAGAATGCCCTTATTTGTTTTACATAATTACAAATGTTACTGTATGCAGATTTATTATAGAATATGCAGTGTACTCATTATTTTTTTTCTTCCAAATTCAGTTTACTTTACCATGTATTTGTCTTTATTGCTCATTTCTGAGCCGAGATCGTGGCTGATCTAGGCCTTGTGGGCAGTCCACATGGTTGATTAATCAAAGGGGATCCAATGCCTGTCAGCTTGGGATGATGTGCTCGACAAGCCATGATGCTTCGCTAGGGACGGCTTGCACCTGTCACCCCTGGGCTTTCGGATATTGGCAAAGGCTCTTGCTACCCCCATAGTGCCTTGTTTAGGCAAGGCTCAAAAGAAAAACCCACCTCCATAGGTATCACAAGGGATAAGAAACTAAGAGTAATGCTACTCAACGCCAGAAGTCTAAACCTCAAGATGCACGCACTCAAAACTCTCCTTAGCATGGAGAACATCGATATCTGTGCAGTAACAGAAACCTGGTTCAGGGCTCCCGAGAGCACCCCAGCACTACCAGGTTATACCTCATACCATGCTTTTCGGCCCCAAAACTTGGACCGAACCACAAAAGGAGGGGGAGTATCGATATTCATCAAAGATACCCACACCTCCAGGTTGGTGGCAAAGCACGAAGCATCAGAGACTATCCATGTGCAACTAACAGTGGGTAAAACTGCCTTCCAGTTTATTGCCTGCTACAGACCACCCTCCCAAACCCAGGAACCCCACTCGGCCTTCCTGAGAACACTGGAAAATATGAAGGTCTCCAAACACCATTATATTGGGCGACTTCAACTACCCCAAACACCCTAGCCCAAAGGTTCCTAGAATTTATAAACTCCAATGCTATGGAACAACTTGTTACCACTCCCACAAGAGGGGAAAACATACTGGACCTGATCATCACCAACATGGGGACTCTATGCTCCAGACCAGAAGTGTATCCGTCACTGGTAAGATCAGACCATAAACTAATCTCACCGGATATTCACATCCCGACCCCACCCCCTGCCCAGAAAACCACAGTGAAAAACTTCTCTAAAGCAAATTTTACACTCCTCAAAACTGAGGTGGAATCCTTCAAAGTCCCCGGGCCTGTGGAAAATACGGCCCAGACCGCAGAATCCTTTATAAACGCTTTCTATGAACACCTTCAGGAATGCATGGATCATGCGATCCCAAATAAAACCAAGACCCAATCCTCCAAAGGCAGACGCCCTGTCTGGTGGACCCCAGCCATAAACAAACTATACAATAGAAGGAGGAAGCTACTAAATGATAGAGCAAAATCCCAAAAAGGGAAGGCATCACTGATCAGTATTAGCAAAAAACTACGGGCACTCATAAAATTGTCTAAGGCCAGCTTCGAGAGAAAAATTGCACAGGACACTAAGGATAATCACAAGGCTTTCTTTAGTTATGTTAGGAACCTGGGTGGGAATTCCCAGATATGCTCAGAATTAGTCCAAAATGACAAAAAATACACTGAACCCACAGGCATTGCCAACATCCTAGCTGACAGGTTCAGCGCAAACTTCTCCCCCCCCCACCAAAAGGGCAAATATCTATCCCAGCAGAGTGCTGCCCCCCTGACATCTCAGATGCTCAGGTAAGAGCCGCTCTCCAAAGCAAAACACAGCATCAATGGGACCAGACGGTGTCCCGGCTCGCCCTACATGAACTCCAAGAAGAGCTAAACCCAAACATAAAACTACTGTTCAATCTCAGCCTTACTACAGGATATGTGCCCAAAGAGTGGCGTACAGCAACAGTGGTCACTCTCCATAAAGGTGGTGCCTCAACGGATCCTGGAAACTATCGCCCCATAAGCCTGACTAGCTTGGTCTGCAAAGCTATGGAAAGGATCATCATGGACCTCATAAATAAAGATATTGGGGACCTACAGACACTGGATCCTACCTAGTTCGGCTTTAAGGGCAGATCCTGCCTCTTAAACCTGGTTGATTTCTTTGAAACAGTCACCAAGGCCATTGACGAGGGGAAGGTGGTTCACACAGCCTGCCTGGACCTCGCAAAAGCCTTCGATACAATACCCCACTCGGGCATTATAGATAAGCTCACCAGCTTAAATATAAACCCCTATGTCACTAGATGGATTGCAAACTGGCTCAAGGACAGAACCCACATGGTTAGAATTGCTGGAGCCATGTCAGACTCCAAACCAGTTACAAGTGGTGTCCCACAAGGCTCAGTCCTGGGACCTCTCTTGTTCGGTATATATTTCTCGGAGGTACAGGCCAATACGGAAGGACTGTAGCTGACCAAGTTCGCAGATGACTGCAAACTGGGTGCCATAATCGACTCTCCAGCCAACACAAGCATCCTCCAAAAGGGCCTCATAGAAACAGACAACTGGTGCCAGAGCCATGGCCTCAAGCTAAATGCCAAAATGTGTATAGTCATCCCCTTTGGCAAAACAGTGCCCACAAATTACCACATAGGTGGTAATCCATTAAGTACAGAAGAAGTAATTAGGGACCTGGGGACCCAAGTTGATAGCAATCTCTCATTTGACAACCACGTGGCCAAAGTGGTTAGAAAAACATTTTATATAGCCCACCTAATCATGAAGGGATTCACATCTAGGTCAGGGGAGGTCATCGCGCCTTTTTACTCATCCCTCATCAGGCCCATAATTGAATACAATGCCCCTTTTGGGATGTACCTTACCAGACACCTGCAGCAACTGGAAAGACCCCAAAAGTACCTCACCAAGAGGATCAAAGGGCTCAAACAGATGCCATATGCTGCCCGGTTAAAGAAACTCCAGCTCTACTCAGTGGCATACCGCCTGTTCAGAGGCGATCTGTGCCTGACGTATAAAGCCATGTCCAACCCGGAATTAATGGACATGCTGCACCTCAGAAAAACTAAATCCCATCTAGCTATGCGCTCGAGAGACTTGAACCTCAGCACAGAAATAAATAGGACATGCTGGAGGGACAGATTCATAACCCAGAGGCTCCCTTCACTCTGGAATAAAATCCCAGTCCAGGTTAGGCAGAGTCCCTCATTGACTCTCTTCAAGAGGAATCTTGATGAGTGGATGGGAGATCGTAGGTTTACCCCGGGTATCACTTCTGTGTCACTGTTAGAGGCACAGTATACTAACCTCGAAAAAGGGCATAGCAAAATAAATTTAAAATGGGTGGCGAAAGCCAAACACATTCTGGCTAGGCTTATAAATGCCCTAGGGCAGATAGCCTAGTATGAACCTATGAACCTATAACAGCTAAATAAATAAAAAGTAAATAATTGCCTCACCTTTCCCTGCTTTGCATTGAACTTTATTACCATCTCCCCACTCTTTCTTCAGACCTGTTGTAATCCTCTCAAAGATATTGCACTCTTATTAAGTTTTGTTCCAGTTTTTGGTGTGAATTATAAAAAGTTGCTTCAGTATCTTGCCCAATGGGTGATATTTGATAAAAGAATGTTGAATAGTATTTGTCTCAGGGATGTATGATCCAAGATTTTTTACCATCTCTATGCACTGTGTGTACTATAATCCATAATACTGGTCACAGGCTTTTGATGAATTTAACATCTGATCTATTGTCCTTTCTGTTCTTCCTCAATTTTGGGTTGCAATCCGACCCTCGGATCTTACTCTGCCTCATTTTTCAGACTTTGATCCTAATCTCAAGCTTTTCCTTCTACCCATAATGCCTTACACTTCCTGTAGCTTCTTCAGATATCATTTGCTGCCTAGTTGGTACAGACATGAATTCTTGGTCTCATGTGAGAACTTTCTCTGGGATTACGGTAAGTTAGAGTTTCATTTTTTTTTTCAACCTTTACTGTTAGCATAATTTTCATAGTCTTTTCCTCTTCTCCCATCAGTTTTCACAGGCATTAGGGACTGTTTTTGGTCTTACCCTTCCTGCTTCTTCTCCCAGAGTGGTTGGCACTTCTGCCTTCCGTTTCTCTGTTTTCTGCTTTCTGTATTTGTAAAAAAAAAAAAAAAAAAAAAAAAAAAAAACCAGAAAAAAAAAATCAATCACCTTTCTATATTTGTTAGTAGCAGGGTTTTGTCCATCTTCACAGCTGTTGTTTGTTTCTTGTCCGTAGGTGTGTGTGTGTTTGTGATCGTGCTCCTTTTCAGTCATGTCTGATAAATCAACTAGTTTCCTAGGCTGCTCGGGTTGTGGGCATAAAATCCCCCATTCTAATGCACACAGTAAGTGTGTTTACTGCCTAGAAATGGACCACCTACGATTGGCTTGTGTCATTTGTGAGGGATTTAATCAGCTGGTCTTCACTGATTGCAGAAAAAAGGTGATCTAAAAAGGGCTTTTACCTGCTGCTTCATCCTCCTCAGGGCCCCCCCACCCCCCCAGTGAGTCATTCTGGGTTGTTGAGCCAAGTAAATGCTCTCATAAGATCTTGATGGCTTTTTCAGAGCCTCCGGCAAAATCAGCACAGATCTCTGATCCAGTCTTGTCGGAACCAAGACCCACTTCTGCCCCGTCGAATCCAAGGTGCTCCTCGGAGCCAACAGGTACCATTACTGTAACTGCCTCTCCTAGGCCATCCTCTTCTACCTCGGATCCACGAGTTAAGACTCTGACACTAGAGTTTTCCATCAGGGCAGTTTTCTCAACGCTGCCCTCTAAGCTTTTACAAGCTCTATCCAGACATGCACCAAGATCGTTAAATTACTTAGCACATTTCACTCGATTACAGAGAGATTTGGTCAAGGAACTATCCATTTCCCTTGCAGAGACTGTGTCAGAAGAGCAGTTCAAGAAAGTATCTCCTCAGTTGGCTACTCTTGCTTCTATGACAAATTCTTCCATGTGGCTCATCTCCCATTCACCGGAGGGCACCTTGAGGGCAGCCGGCTCGAGTATTGCAGTCAGAAGGCATGCCTGGATGAGGCTTTGTGACTTTGCGGCACTTTTTAAGGTGCCCATTGTCAGTGCCCCTTTCAATGGCTCCTTCTTGTTTGTGCCATCTGTCAAAGAAACTTTTAATGTGTCGTAAGCAGGAAGGAAAGACCCTGTCTGCCATTGGGTTCAAGTTTTCTACCACTCAAAGCATTTTTTCTGGAAATCAGCGAGGTGATAAGAAGACTGTGTTTCGAAAGTCTTGAAGATCTTTCATGATCAACGCCGGGATTCTGCCTTCAGAAGCAGATGCCGCCCCAGAGGCAGAAGAGGCCTGCAAAATCAGGCCTTGTGAGAAACTTTCTGCGACAAGCCCTATCAGTGCTCCTGAAGCACTGCCCAGCTGTCCGTCTCTGGAGGCAGCCGAGGGGCATTGTTTCCTGCACTTTGATGCCTGAATCAATCTGACAACAAAATCTGGGTGCTAAGCATAATATCCAAAGGTTATTACATTCCCTTTTCCCTTCCACCTCCAGTAGAACAAAAGAAACTCCCCGACTTATCACCCAGTCAAAGGAAGCATGTAGTACTGGAAATTCAAAAATTGCTTAGTCATCCAAGAGGTCCCAACCGAACAAAGAGGATTCAGATTTTACTCTTGCTTCTTTTTAGTACCAAGAAAAACAGGGGACCGAAGATCCACTCTAGATCTGAGCAACCTAAATCATTATGTAAAGAAGTCAAAGTTCCTGATGGTTATGGTTCAGTCCATTCTACCGCTGTTGCACAGGGGCGATTGGATGTGCTTGATGGACCTTCAGGTCCCATGCTATCACATCAAAATAGACAGATGCTCCAGAAATCATTTGGACTTCAGGCTGGGAGCTAGTCATTACCAATTCAGAGCTCTGCCCTTTGGACTCACCACAGCCTCCAGGGTATTTACCAAATGCATGGCAATAGTGGTAGCTCACCTGAGACTGAAAGGATTCGAGGTGTTTCCATATTTGACTGACTGGCTTCTAGGCTAGGGACTATTTGTTCCAGATCTTCAGCTCCCTAGACATTACCACAAACCTTACCAAATCGAACCTGTCCCCCATTCAGAGGTTGGAATTCATTGGTGCCTTTCTGTGTACAACTCACCAGATAGCTTATTTGTCTTTTCATTGCATAATGTCCTTGAGAAACCAAGTACGGGAAATAATTTCTTTACCATGTCCATCAGAAAGATTGATGCTGTAAGCTCTTGGTTCTGTCACCTGCCATCATCCTAGTGCCCTTGGCAAGGTTCTTTATTCGAATTCTCCAGTGGGCCATGGCTGTTCAGTGGTCTGTTCTATGCCAGCAATTATCTGTTTCTATCAAGTTAACTCCAGTTTGCAGACTTCTTCAATGGTAGATTCATTCAGGCGACCTGTTCCTTGGCAGGTTGTTCCTTCTTTCTCCCTTCACAGCCACAATGACCATGGACGCTTCCCAGGTAGGGTGGGTGGGTGGGGGTCATTTTGAGGGAAAGATGGTCCAAGGCAGTTGCATACCATCCTCCTAAAGGTGAAAGCAGTTCTAACGTTGCAAGCCTTTCAGGACAGCCTCCCCTTTGGAGTGATTACAGTACACCTCGACAACATGTCAGTAGTCTGGTACATCAGCAAAAAGGGAGGAACCTGTTCTTGCCTGTTATGCAGAGAGGTCGTGAGGGTCTGGGAATGGGTGATAGCTTCATACCATAGGGGATATCTTCAGACCGCTTTCTAGTTGCAACACATATAACAGGGAAAACCAGCATTCTAGCAGACAAACTCAGCAGATCCATTCTGACCTCTCACGAGTGATCCTTCAGTCAGTCAGTGGTGAATTTGATTTTCGCCCATTGAGGCCAGCCTTGCTGCTACCTCTTTGCTTTTCCTCAAACAACAAGTGCAACAAGTACTTTGCTCTGATTCCCCCTCTTGGGGAATCTGAGGGATGCTTTAGTTCATGATTAGTCCTCCTGTCTCATTTATGCCTGTCCTCCTCTACTGTTGATCCTGAAGTTTCTGCAGAAAGCCAGACAAGTTCAGTAATCCTCATTGTCCCCTGCTGGCCTCATCAGGTATGGTTCCCTTTTCTCTGGTCTCATGTAAAAAATCCCTGTGGACTCTGGAGTCCAGACAGGACCTTCTCTCTCATCCATGAGTGAATCAACATCCCAGTCTGCTCACCCTCCGACTGACCGCTTGGTATTTTCCAATTGCAGTAATTCTACAAAGGTCCAGGCTTGCGTCCCCTGTTCGAGACCTAGTTTTAGCTTCCCAAAAAGCTTGTACTAAAAAGGTTTACCAAAACAAATGGAAAAGATTTGCCATTTGAGCTTCCAAAGAGAACATCGATCCTTTCTCAGCCCCAATTTCAGCCATCCATCTCTTTCTTACTTCTCTCTTCAAGGAAGGGGGCTAGTTTTTTACTACAAAACGTCAGCTGGCAGCCATTTCCATCTTTCATGCTGTTGGTGTTTGTCTCCCTTGCTACGTCTAAATTATGTAAGGCATTCATGAAAGGGATTATTCTGCTTAAACCCCCCGATAAAAGATCCTTCTCCACCGTGGGATCTAGCTGTTATTCTTCAAGGACTAACTTGACAACCCTTTGAACCAGCGGATGATTGCGAAATGCAATTCCTTTTTTGGAAAACTATCTGTTTGGTAGCAGTCACATCAGCAAGAAGAATTTCTGAACTTAAGGCCTGATCATTAAAACCGCCTTACATCATTTTTCATAAACATAACGCATCACTCAATACCAATTCATCTTTTATGCCTGAGGTAGTCACAGAGACTAATATAAGCCAGTCTGTACAGTTGCTAGTCTTTTTTCCAGATTTTTTTTTTTTTAACAGTGGTGAATATATTTTGCATCTGCATAATGTTCCTAGACAAGTGCGGTTCTGCCTTCATAGAACAAAACAGTGCAGAACGTGTGACCAACTATTTATTTCTATCTCACCAAACCGTCTAGGCCAAGCAGTCTCCAAAGTTACATTAGTAAAATAGTAATCCATTTAGCCAATCTGTTAAAAAAAAAATGGGTTGAACTTGCTTCACCCTCCTAAAGCCCATTCTACTAGATCTATGGCTACATCATCTGTTTTCTTCTTCAGAGCGTTGGTTGATATTTGTGCTGCAGCCACCACTTGGTCAAAGACTCGTACCTTTGTGACGCATTATAAATTGGACATGGTCTCCAGAAGTAGAGCTTCTTTTGGTTTGACAGTGCTCTGGAATATCCTTCCTTGAGGCCACCCAGGAGTGTACTGTAGCTGGGAACTCTGACCCAATAGTGAGGAAGAATTAAAAGGACAACATCAGATTTAGAAGTTATGTACTTGTCATAATTTGGCAACTGTGTTGTCCATTTTCATTCTTCCTCGTCTTCCCTCCCAGCCATCCCCCAACCTTTTGGCTCCTAGAGGACCTGTTAGATTTATAGGAACCTTTATGTCGCTGATTTCAGCCTCTGATTTCTTTCTGTCTATACCATTTTCTTTATCTGGTAAGGCAATAAGGCAGCATACTTGATCTGAGGAAGCTGCAGGGACTGTAGGGTGTTACGGGTAGAGGGAGGAGTTTCTAGATTAGGATCCAAGTATGAAGAATGCGACCGAGTCGGATCCATAACCCAGTATTTAAGAAGAATGAAACTGGACAGCACAGATGCAAAGTTGTTAAGTACGTAACTTCTAATTATTACTACTCTGCACCCATTGTATCATAATTTGTTTTGTATTTAATTTGGTATTTCAGGATAATAGATGTATCTGCAAGACTTGAAACTTAATTGTGGATTGCTTAGGTGCCTTTGTATGTTTTGTAGTTTACACAAAGTAATGACCAACAAAACTTATATATTTTTTTCCATTTGTTTTGTAGGATGTACACTGTCTGGAAAGAGCATTGTTAGCCTCTTTAGTACATCTGACTAACGTAGTCATCCCAGTCCACATGCATATATAAAACCAAGCACTTGGTGCAAGAACTTTACTATGGTATACATAACCATGAACATAAAATACCATAATTTTTCCATTACTCAAAAATTGTAGACCCAGTGACACGCTGAAGACACCTTGTAGGTGAAACCAGGTTTGTGCTTTGATTCCTGTTGGTTACAGTAAAATGGAGGGATTCATTGGGTCTACATTTTTTGAGTGCTGAAACAATATTGGGGTGTGTGTGTGTGCGCTTGTGTGTGTTGTAGGTCTTTTGTAGGCTTTAATCTGAAGGGTGGAGTGTGATACTGCTGTGTAGTTTTTAATTCTTACAGGAGGGGACACACACACACACACACACACACACACACACACACACACACACACACACACACACACACACACACACACACACACACACACACACAAACACAAACACACTGCATTGTTCTGCTCATCTTACTACTTGTGTTCTGAACCAGATCTGAAGTTACGTTGTTTCAACAGACTTCTAAAATGTATGCATTTGTTAGCACACTTCACTTATAAAAATGCATTTTTCTTTTCTTTTCTTAGTGGACAGTGATGTTTCAAGAAGGACTTACTGTAAAGTTAACAATTTATCACTGTTTTGTCATTGTTGAGGAAAGAAAAAAGTGATTGATGTAACATTTATTTGTGACCATATATTCTCCAGGGAGTGCAATTTTCCATTTTCAGTGTCACTAGTCATGTTACTGATTGGTCCACTATGAGCTAACTGCATTTAAGTTAATTAGTGAAAGAAGGGACCATGATGAGGGTGAGGAAAAGTACTTGTGTACTTATTTAGGACAGATTTGTTGTGTTAGTGGAGGTGGTGTTGCTCAAGATTTTGAACATTATTGTCACACTGTCTTTTGTCAGAAGTAAGAATACAAATGTGCATTAGGTGACATGCATAGAAAGCAACAGCATAGCTTCAGGTTAGAGAAAATACCAATGTGCTGCAATTCTGGCAAATGTGTGACAGATACAGGTCTGGGTAGTATGCAGGGTATGCACACAAAATAGTGTAATATGTATTAATTACCAAAACTATCACTGCAGAGGGAGAAATAGAAAAAAGAAAATTAACCTTTGCTTTCTTCAAAGATTTGCATCCGTTTTGATTCATATATGTCATCAGGAAGACTTTGCAATGTCAGTATCAGCATTTCTGTATGCCTTTGGTTGACAGTAAATTGTGTTGATGTATCTTTGTACTTGGTTAGCCTAGGGCATACATGTTGAACTGATAGCAGTATAAAATGAGATGCATCCTTCAGGGCACAAAAATGAAGTGGCAAGCGACAGACCAAGAAGCTGAAATGTTAGAATGAATACCAGCTGCTACAGTGGACACAGCCTTTAGTAAATCCAAGACCTTGTTTCAGCTGCAACATCTTAGTCTGTGTGTGTGTGTGGGTGGGGGGGGGGGGGGGGCTACCCAGCTTGGCAGGTTTCTGAATAATAGAAACATCTTGGCATCTTAGCACGAAAGCTTGCTTCTGTCATGATGTATATTTAACACTCTTATCTGTTTTTTCCTTGTAGTGTTGTATTTGATTTTTTTTTAAATAATAGTAGTTATTGGTCTTGTTTTTGTTTTTAAGTAAGTCGTAAAACAAGAGAAACAAAGTTTGTAAGGTGTTAACTGTGAAGAGAGCTTTGTGGAATTTATGAAGTTAAGAAAAGCTCCTTTAAGTGATAAAATCTTTCCACTAGATGACACTGTTGTACAGCATGTGAAAGAAAATAAACACTGATGGGGAGAGACTGTTGTATGAAAGAAAAAGATTATAAATCCGCAAACAGAGAGAATAGAGTAATTTCTTCATCTGATAACGCTGTCATGGTATTTTACATAACCGTGTCATTAAAACGTTATGAACCCTTTTAATTAAGCAGTCTATTGCTGTCTGGTTTTTCTGCATTTTTGAGTCCAGGAGAATGTTTGGATTTAGTTAGAAAATGTTGTACTGTGTGTGACATTTCAGTAGCTTTCCCCAAAACCATTTATGTATTGCCTAGTTTGCTTTTCTGACTGAAAATTTCAGGAGGCTGTTTTCTTGCAGTTTTGATTTTACAACTCAAGTAACTTTGTGATTACATTACAAAGTTATGATTTTTCAAAATTAATATAATTGAGAGTTGCATTTTTCCCTTACTAACATTTATTTTTTAATTACAGACAATAGTCCTATTTTCTTATGTTCTTGCTAGTTGGAATTATAAGGACAGTGGTACCCTTGTCTGTGTTCCATGTAAAGTTATTTGAGAATGAAAATTACATGAAAAAGTTCTTGGGACCAGTAACATTATTTCTCAAATGACAAATAGTAGTCCTCCCTTTTGGGGGTAACTTTACTCATGTGAGTTTTGTTATATAGTGAGTAGACAAGCAGTCCTGCAGGTTAATAGGAAGATTTCTGCTTAAATTAAAATGTATACTGGGAAGTCAGTTGAGGTAATTTGTAGCATTTTACTGAGAAAAAGGTTTGTAAATAATCTGAAGACCGTGTTAAAACTGTATAGCTTCTTTAAGTAGATTTGTAGTAGACCTTTACCTTGGTTTCTCTTTGCTGGCTGCATTACATGATTGTGTTGCTAGGGGGATTTATCACAGAGCATCTTTTTGCTGGTAGTAGAGGGATATCACAGTGAAACCACTTTTTCTTTTCAATATTGGAGGTTTCGTCAGGGATTGGTATTTCAGCTCTAAGCTATTTTGGGGGCTATTTTTGTGAGACAGTGTGCTGCTTATGTCAATTTTGTATAATTTATACGTTTAGTACTCTGAAGTGTTTTAATATGGTCAGGGACTTTTGAATAAGAGGTTTTCTGACAGGAATTTAATCTGCTGCTTATGCATTACTGTGTTTGTGCACTGTATAAGTGTAAATGTGCTGCTTGTGAAAAGTATTTGACAACTTGCCTTCTAAATGAACTATTCCTTCAAAGCGTACTGCCTTCGAAACATCCTCCTCAGTTACAGCTTGGATACTTACCCCACTCCAGATGTTCTGTCATCCGCTGTACTAGAAAGAAAAAAAAATTACCAAAAAGCCTTTGCTGACTCTGAGGGCTCGGGGGTAATGCTTCAGCTGATGGTGGGTGACTGCATTGGCCATTAGTCGTTTCTCAGACCACTTGCTTACCTCTCCAGCTTACTCTGGTGTAGTCGTTTCTGCCACTGTAAACATTGGGGAGTCAGCCACATCATCTTTAGCTGTTCCAGTAATCCAGTCTGGTCATGGAAAAAAAATCTCTTCTGGGTCAGGGAGACATACCAGGAGATGTTACTTAGTGTAGCCAGGGGAAAGAGGCCTCTAGATAGGGCAGGAGTGCCTTCTCAGATTTGGTTTTCATCTAAACCTTTAAGATAAAAACAAAAGGTTAAATGCTGGTGATCTGAAGACATGGTGTCTGTTGAGATGATTTTCTTACTTTTAGCTAGGGAATTGTTACAGGCTGTTAATCTTTGTGCTCAGAAATCCTTACTTGAAAATGATGTCAGCAGGGAGATTCCTGATGATGACATGTCAAAGGATTCAAAAACAAGCCCAATTCTGTGATTCAGAGTAAAGATTGTTCTTAACACTTCCTTTGGAGGAATTTATCTTTTATTGACAGTAGCCCGGATGAATGAGGTGTTTTATGGTAACGGGTTGAAGTCCCCCATGAATTGGGGAGATATTATGATGTGTTACAAGTTGATATGCCTTCTTCCACTTTCATACCTCCTTATAGTGTCAACCTTTGAGGATGTATTTAATGCTGCCCATAAAAATCCTGATTCTCAACTCCGAAAAGTTCACAAAAAAGCTATATAAGGTTTCTAATGTTTCTCAAACAAGCAAGCGTTTGTTTTCCCACCTCAGGTCTGACCCTGCGATCATGTCCATATCTTTACCAGCTGGGAACAGACTCTTGAGGTCTTCCAATCCTTCCCGTGTGAGCAAAGAAGGCAAGGTATTTGTTAGATTTGGTAAGAGAATATTATCTTCCACGTTGTAGCAAATAATTCTTAACTATCACACTCTTTCTTATATGAAAAATTGTTTTTTTTTTTTTGTGCACAGTTCTCTCAAATTGTCTGCACTGCACTTCCTTCTGATGGTAGTGCCTATCAGAATTCCATTGTGATATTTCTCAAATTATCAAAAAATACCTTAAGTAGTGTGTATGATTATACAGATACTGTGTCTAGGACCACTGTTACTGCTGCAGTGTTGAGGAGCTATCCCTGGGTGCACGTCAGATATTTTGTGATGAGGTAAAGTCTGAAATTTTAAATTCAGCATTAGACAGAGGTTTCGTTTGGCCCATCTGCTTCTTAGGTCCCCAAACAATTTGGTGAGAGAGGAAAATTAATAGTGAGAGTTTCCAAGATTTTTCGGACCCCCTCTTATGAATATCTCAAGTCCTCTTTTCCATCTAAGAAAAAACAAAACACATGGTTACTGTCTTTTTAAAGCAAACAGGGAACCAAAAAGGTGGCATGAGGGGGAAAAAGAGGAAAGAAGCACCCCCCCCCAAAAAAAAAAAAAAACTGTGTGTGGGGCGGTCCAATATTTCAGAATGACTAACTACTTCAGCATTCTTTCCCCTACCCCTTTTGCTCCTCTCTCATAATTTGTCCCACAAATTGCATCTGTGCATTCCACTTTGGTAAGAGATTGATGTCCTTCAAGGATGCATCTGCAGTCCTTACAAATGGGTTGTCCTGTCGTCAGGCAGCCCTTCGGTCGGCCGGATTCCAAAGTCTGGGTCTGGCCTCGGCTGGTGTCGCACTTCACCCGACGTCATAGCTGCAGTTCTTCGGGTATAAAGGCATCAGCCGACACCATTTTCCTCAGTCTTTCTTGCCGCGTGGCGCCCGAAGCAGAAGCTGTTCGCAAGTGCCGGTCGGTCAGAACCAGAAATTACTACTACAAGTACCGAAGACATCTAAAAAGCTAAGTTCCCCGTTGGGGACTCTTTCTTGCCTCAGCCGATGTCAGAAAAAGTGAATAACTGTTTAACTTGTGGGAAACAAATACCTCATAAAGATTTCCACTCTTACTGCTTACCTTGTTTAGGCCCAGACCACGACGTAGCAGCTTGTCCAGCCTGTGCTTCTTTCAACCGACGGACGCTTAGACGTCGGTCGGAATTTGCTGGAGTTTTCAGCTCCGATTTTGCTTACATTATGCCGTCGGATACTCCGACTACGCAAATTTCTAAAAAACAGAAGGAAAAGGACAGACACTCGCGGTCCGCGGTTTCGGCCGAAACCGCGGTTAAGCCAAAGACGAGTGTCTCGGTTTTGGCTGAAACAGAGTCCATGGTTCTTCCTTCGGCCGAAAGCTTACCACTTACCGAGGCCTCATCCAGCCTGGCTGAATCTGCTACTGAAATCCCACCTGCTCTTGCAGGTTCGCAGGATTTATCTGACACTATCCCTTTGGATATTTCTACCCCTGCACGTGGAGCTGCTAGGCCTCCTGCATCCATGTCTATTAAGGCCTTTGCCAGGGCTAAAGCAGCAAAAACTACCAAATCTGTGCCTGCTAAGACCCCCTCTCACAGGCCTAGTTCCAGTTCACAAATGCTTAGTCTAGCAGAGGATCTCATTTCTTTGATCCGGGGATCCCAACCACATCCAGACAGGGCCTCTCACCCACCTCCAGAGAAGAGGACTAGAGTAGAGCCCCCTGAGCCAGTTTCTTCAGATGGCTCCTCTGATGAGTCAGATAATTCAAACCCTCCAGAGGGCCCCTTTTCTCCTTATGAGCACTCTGATGCAGAAGGCTCCATTCCTTCTGCCTCTCCGCCCGAGGAATTTTCTTTTGGGGAAACCTTGCATGCTATGAGGGAACAATTTCAATGGCAGGGCTAGGATTTCTCAGACTCTAGGAAAAGGCTTAGAACCTTTATGCATTTGCCACAGCACAGGCCTTTAGCCATTCCTCCAGTACTTACTGTTGTAGATGATGCTTTTAATGATGCTTGTACTGCTCCTGATTCTCTTCCTCCGGCCCCTGCTAAGCCCGATAGGTACTACAGGGTTCCGGACACACATTATCATTTGTATAAGGCCCCTTTTGCAGATCCCGAAACTATCTCCCAGGGACCCAAGGCTGTAGCAGCTTCTTCTACCAAAACCCCCTCCCCTCTGAAAGGGAATCTAGGGCCTTAGAGAGATGGGGTAAAAAAGTTTACACTTCTGCTACTCTTTCAGCTAGGGCCTTGAACTGTCAATTCCACATGATTCAGTATCAGGAATTTATGTTAGACCAATTAACTAAAAAACTGTCCTCGGATGAACCATTAGACAAAAAATCTGTACAGGAAATGGTACATAACATTCAGCAGGTCAGTAATCATTCCTTAAAATGCGGCTATGATGCACTGGGGGCTTCCTTTAGATCAGCCATGACTGGCACAGTGATCAGAAGACATGCATGGTTGAAAGAGCAGTCCTTACCAGACCATGTAAAATCAAAGCTCCTAGATGCTTCCATGGATAAGCTCAATTTGTTTGGCTCCCTGCAGCAGGTGCTGAAGAAGGTGGAAGAGAAAGCAAAATCTGTCCAGACAGTCAAGGATTTCTTGCAGGTCCAGCCTCCAAGGTTTAGCAGGAACTGGCCTTCCAAGAATTGGTCCTTTCCAGACACCTCCAGAGCTCCGAGAGGCAGGAATAGGCGCTCAAGAGGCAGGGGTCAATCCAGAGGTGCCTACAGGGGACGTCAGTGGCAGGCTAACAACCAGCGAGGTACAGCCACAGATCCAGCCACCACCACTTCCATAGGACAATCACAGTGACTTGGCTCTGGCACCGCCTACCAGGGAACAACTAGAAGCACCCTTAGGCGGGAAGCTAGCCTTATTTTCAGTAAACTGGCATTACATCACAGGAGACAAATGGATTTTACAGACAATAGACCAAGGTTACAGGTTTCACTTCCATACTCTACCAAGGAAGAGAGGAATGCCAAACCTACCTCCAAATCAGAAGACAGAAGCTCTAGAACAAATAACTCACTTACTAAGGATGAGAGCTATAGAAAGGGTACCATCTATGGAACAAGAACAAGGATTTTACTCCAGACTCTTCCTGGTACCAAGAAAAGAAAACCAATGGAGACCTATTCTCGACCTGTCCGCTTTAAACACATACCTCATTGTTCCAAAATTCAAAATGCTGACCCTACAGCAGCTTCTTCCCATGCTGGGCAAGGAGTCTTGGCTGGTAACTCTAGATCTCAAGGAGGCATACCTGCACGTCCCCATACGACCAAATTGCAGAAGATACCTCAGATTTCTTGCAGGATCAGAGCATTATCAATTCTCAGCATTGCCCTTTGGCTTATCTACTGCCCAGAGTATTCATGAAATGCCTGGCATCAGTAATTGCTCATTGCAGGCTTCAGGGAATTCAAATTTATCCTTACCTGGACGACTGCCTGTTACAAGCGGACAACAAAACAAATTAACAAAAGATTTGGAATGGGTCATTCATCTACTACAAGCCCTGGGATACACAGTCAATATAAAAAAGTCAAGGCTGATACCATCCCAAAGGATAACCTTCTTGGGTGCAGATTTGGACACATCAAAACAAATGGCATTCCTGACAGTAGAAAAACAGGAGCAACTCCCTTTCTACTTCATGGCATTAACAAAGCAGAACCAGCTAACAGCAAGAAAAGTCCTGCAAGCTCTCGGTTACATGGCATCCTGCATAATATTGATTCCACATGCCAGACTACATATGAGGAAGTTACAGTGGTACCTAAGGAATTTATGGTCTCAGCACAAGCACAGCCTAGAAACCCAGATTCCAATAATTCCATGCCTGAAACAAGAATTCCAATGTTGGCTCAGGCCTGTCAATCAAACAAGGGACTGCCCTTCCACAGCACTCAACCAAGCCAGACCATCACAACAGACGCCTCAGACCTCGGTTGGGGGGCGCACATGCTGGACAAGTGCATACAAGGCTTATGGACTCAAGACCAGCTGCACCTACACATAAATCAAAAGGAAATGCTGGCAGTAAAACTGGCAATTCAGGCATTCAAACCATTTCTTCGACAGGGTCAACTGCTGATAAGGACGGACAACACCACAGTTATGTGATACATCAACAAACAGGGAGGCACACATTCATACCCTCTATGCCGGATGGCAATGGACCTCTGGAATGTGGCACTGCGCTTCAGCATTCAGCTACAAGCAATTTTTGTGCCAGGAAAAGAAAATATACTAGCAGACATCCTAAGCAGAACTACCACGGATGCCCACGAATGGATGCTGCATCCGGACATCTTCAAAACCATTACAGGGAAATGGGGACTACCAGAAATAGACTTATTTGCATCCCCACACAATCACCAACTGAAAAAATTCTGCACAAGGACGTACCACCCACTTGCTTGGAAAGTGGACTCCCTATCTTTCAGTTGGGAAAACCTGACAGCATATGCATTCCCACCTCTTCCTTTGATGCACAAGGTGCTATTGAAGATCAAAGAAGACCGTCCAAGGATCATCCTGATAGCTCCAGTCTGGCCAAGGCAACATTGGTACCCATTACTGAGGAGCATGTCTCGGGAGCAAATATGGCCTCTGCCCCTAGTTCCCTTGCTGTTAACACAGAACAACTTCAAAACCCTGCATCCAAACCTGAAAACACTGCAGCTGGCTGCCTGGAACATTGCATAAGACCAAATAACCCAGATTTATCTCAAAGGGTTAAAGACATTATCTTGGAGGCTCGCAGACCCTCAACAAGAAAAAATTATTCAGCAAAATGGAAAAGATATCTCATTTGGAGTACTGCAAAAGGAGAGAATGTGTCACTGGTAAACATAGCTAACATCCTGGAATACTTGGCAGAGCTCTTCCACAACGGCCTGTCCTATTCTTCCATTAAGATTCATGCATCAGCTATTTCAGCAGAATACAACTTGAATCTTCCAGTCTTCTCACATCCTCTGCTCAGGCAGTTTCTGAGAGGGATTAAAAATGTAAAGCCACCTAGGAAGCCACCATTGCCAGCATGGGACTTGAACTTTGTGCTAGAAAAGTTGACACTCCCTCCTTTCGAGCCAGCAGCAACAGCAGAATTACAGTACTTATGGAAAACTGCTTTCCTGCTTGCAATCACTTCAGCAAGAAGGGTATCTGAGCTACAGGCATTAATGGCAGTACAGCCCTTCCTGATCTTCCATCAAGATAGAGTGTCCATGAGAACTAATCCTACTTTTATGCCAAAGGTGGTCTCCAGGGTATCTTTAAATCAAGCTATCCACATACCTACATTCTTCCCCAACCCACAGAACAGGGGGGAAAGACTGTTGCATACCTTGGATGTACATAGACAATTACGTTACTACCTGGACAGGACCAAGAGCAATAGAAAGACTGACCAGCTACTGGTAGTATATGCGACAGGAATGGAAGGAAAACCAATTTCAAAACAGACAATCTCTAAGTGGATAGGAAATTGCATTAGATTTTGTTACTCCTACCATGGGAAGAAAACTCCAGAAAACATCAGGCCTCACTCTACAAGGGCTACAGCCACTACCACAGCTTTCTTACGAGGAGTGGCTACCAAAGACATTTTAGAGGCTGCTACTTGGAGCTCCGTGCATACATTTGCCAAGCATTATAATTTACCTTTATACTCCAGATCCCGAGCAGGTTTTGCCACTGCTGTTTTGCAAGGGATCTTAACTACACCATAATCTTATTTCTCCTCCTCCCCAGTTTGGCTATGGTATTCTACCCATTTGTAAGGACTGCAGATGCATCCTTGAAGGACACAGTACAGTTTTGTACCTACCATAAATGTAGATGTCCGATAGGCATGCATCTGCAGTCAGGATTACCCACCCTCCTTCCCCTCTGTGGTACTCCTAGGGTATTTGCCCATCTTGTAGCTAGCTGGAGGAATCTATTATGGTGTATTTGTTTGTATATATGTACATACATGCTTATTTTTGTTTGCTCTCTACTATTTGGAACCATTTGCATTTATCCAAATTTAGCCTTCCTAGAGGGCACCTGGCATCTGGGGCAAGAAACACTGAGGAAAATGGCGTCGGCTGATGCCTTTATACCCGAAGAACTGCAGCTATGACGTCGGGTGAAGTGCGACACCAGCCGAGGCCAGACCCAGACTTTGGAATCCGGCCGACCGAAGGGCTGCCTGACGACAGGACAACCCATTTGTAAGGACTGCAGATGCATGCCTATCGGACATCTACATTTATGGTAGGTACAAAACTGTACTTTTCAGACTCTGGGTATTAAAAGTGGTTGAGGAGGGGTACATCTGACATTTAATACAATGCCAATTTAATATAAATACCTCCTTTCAGGGAAGTTCTTCCCCAGCCTCCATACCAGAGATTTTTCCTCAAGTTTTTAAGCACTTACTCTAGGAGTCATAGAACGGGTGCCATTAAACCAAAGGGATATACGCTTCTATTCCAGAATGTTTCTGATACCAAAAAAGTTTTCTTGAAAACCAGTTCTAGACTTTTTAAATCTGTGTGTGAAAGTTCCAAAATTCGAGATGTTGACCCTTCAAAATTTGTTACCTCTCATTTCCCATGAAAGATGTTTGATAATATTATTAGATCTGATGGATGCATACCATCACATTCCTGTAGCCGAAGGCTTCAGGAAAATTTTCAGACTTTGTGTGCCTGGGACACATTATCAGTTCTCTGCAGTACACTTTGGTTTGTCTACAGCTCCCAAGTGTGTTTTCAAAGTGTTGGGCTTTAGCTTCACTCACAGCTGATTACAGACTGAGTGGCATCCAGATATTTCCTTTTGTAGATGAATTATTCGTCTTTGCAGTCTCATTTCCCAGATGTTGTCATCGCAATGGGTTTCTTCTTTTCTGACCAGTCTTGGGTTCCAGATAAATGGTCAGAAATCCTCCTTGAACCTGTCGCACAGGATTGTTCAGGGCTGTGTCAGACACCTTTCAAAAAAAAAAATAAAAAATCATTTACAAGAGAGAGAATAGATTTTTTACTGGTAACTTTCCTCGACTTCACATGTTAGTCTCAGACCTCAGCCAAATTAGTATGACAGGATCCTGAGGTTCATGACTTGTATGATTCTCATAATATCTGTCAACAGTTTTAACATGACATGAATTCATTGGTCTCCAAGGAAAACGCATGGACCCAATGTTTGCATACTGTGGAATTTTAGATTCCAGTAGTGGGCTTTGTCAAAAAGGAACTGCACTGGTGTAGACTACAGATAGAATCAAATTCAGGTCTCCACTTTTCTCCTCTACCTCCAAACCAGTTTATAACTACAGATGCCTTATATTTCACTTGGGGTGGTTTCTATGGGGGGGTGCAGGCCTGTGGAACTCCTCATACAGACCAAACCACATCAGCGTTAAAGATGTGGTCTGCGCCTTAAAATCTCATCATTGTCTATGGTCCCCTGGACCAAGCAAGCAAAGTGGCACCAGTTCATATTCTGCATACAGTCCAGCTATGATAGCTTGGGAGGTAGCTCTTCAGCACTCATTAACCTTCAGTCATCTTACATTCATTCAGAGCAAAACATAATGGCAGACAAGCTGAGCAGGACAAGGAAAGATCCGTAGAAATGGAAATTGAATGAGAGGGGTCTTCCAGGAATTGTTCTAGTTCTGGGGAACACCTCAAGTAGATGTGTTTGCCTTCTTTTAAAATGGACAAGTGAACAATTTTTGCTACAAGACTTCTTGTGTACAAGCATGGACAAAAGATGTTCTTTCCCCTGGGTGGGAATGCTCCTTTTATGCCTTTCACTGATATCCAGTGTGATTCTGAAGATTCAGAAGGACTCCCCCCAAAGGAATGTTATGGGTGACCCCTTTTTGGCCCAGGAAACATTAAATGTTCTTCATGTTTCACTGTTGCAGTCATCACATTTGGGTTATCTGCTTGCAGTAGCACTCAGTCGACCTGATTATCAAAGTATTGGGTCCTGCGTCGGTTGCTGTCTCATCTTCCGTGGCATCAGGTAGTCAGGGGTATAAAGCATGCAGCTGACGCCATTACATCAGCCTTTCTTGCTGTGCAGTGCCTGAAGCAGAAGCAGTTCGCAAGTGCCGGTCAGCCGACTCCTGAAATTTTCGTTTTTAGAGTTTCAGAACTGAAGTCTTCAACTAAAGCTAAGTACCCTGTTGGGAAAACTTTTTCTTGCTCTAAACCGATGTCAGTAAAAGTCAGCAATTGTATTACTTGTGGAAAGCAAATACTTCATAAAGATTTTCATTCCTACTGTATTCCTTGCCTAGGCCCTAACCACGACGTACCTGACTGTCGGTTTTGTGCTTTATTTAAGCAACGGACTATTTGTCTGTATATTTTCGCTTCTAATTATTTTGGTACTTGTTTCAATTATCCAGATATGTCTTCGGTAAGCCATCTGACTACCAGCATTCCGAAAAAAATGCAAAGATAGACAGAAGACAGGCTGCCTAGGTCCAGAGCTGCCGACGACGCTTCTCCTAAGCCAGACGCCAGTTTGCCGGTATTCAGTGAGGCGCTTTCGCAGCCCCTGATACCTGCCACTTCAGATTCGCAGGCCTCTACTGAGACCCATCCGGAGTCCGGTATGCCGCAAGATGCTTCAACTGTGGAACCTGCGGATGTCTCTACCTTGGATGGGTCCGGAGCCACTGTGCAGGCACCAGCTTCTGAGGGTGTATTCAGGCCTACTGACTTGCATATTAAACCAACGCCATCTTCTTCTTCAAGGCCTAAAACTCTAACCATGCCTAGAAAACAGATGACCAGACCGCATGGTCAGGCCTCTATGCCTAAAAAACAAATAAGAATGGCTGAAGACCTTATTACTTTAATCAGGGGAAGCCAACCTTCTCCTTTTAAGAGACCTAGGACTGAATTTGCTTATGATACTTATGACCAGGATTCTGAAATTTCTGTTTCCTCTGATGACCAGGATTCACCCTTATCTACTTATGAGGATTCTGATGCAGAGGACTCTATTCCCCCCGCTTCCCCCAGAGGAATTCTCTTTTGTTGAAACCTTGCATGCTCTTAGGGAGCATTTTCGTTGGGAAAGCCAGGATTACTCTGATTCTAAAAAGAGGCTTAGGGATTTCTTACTCCTGCCCCAGCACAGGCCTTTGCTATCCCTCCTGTACTGGATATTGTTGATGATGCCTTTTCGGAATCTAGCTTGGCCCCTAACTCTACGTCCTGCTCCCAGAAAACCTGATAGATATTACAGAGTACCTGACTCTCACAAGTTCCTTTTTAAAAATCCTACTGCGGATCCTGAGACCATTTCACAGGGACCCAAGGGCATTAAGGCTGTTGATTCCTGATTGTGCTGAAAACAATGATTTACAGGATTTAATGCATTCTGCTGAACAGGTTGGAAAACATACTTTGCAATGTGGTTTTGATTCTCTAGAGGCATCTTGCAGGGCTGCTGTCACTGGGTCTGTCCTTAGAAGGCACGCTTGGCTTAAGGAGCAGTCCTTGCCAGATCATGTTAAAGCTAAATTGCTGGATGCTCCCTTAAATCAGGACCGCCTGTTTGGCAACAAAACAGAACAACTTCTGCTTTGTTGCCAATCAGGACCGCCTGCTTGGCAGCAGAGCAGAAGTTCTTAAAAAGATGGAGGAAAAAGCTAAATCTATGCAAACTGTCAGATTTTCTACAAGTACAGCCTCCAAAATTTAGTAGGCATTGGCCCTCTAAGAATTGTCCTTTCCTGCCTTTTCCAGGCCTTCAGTCCAAACCCAGAACCAGCAGAACACCCAGGCTTCAGTCCTAGGGTACGCACAGGACTAAGCAGTAGGGGGGCTCCCACTTCCAAATCAGGGAGTAGTAAGAACCCCCCATGGTAAACTGTCTCCATCACTTAATTTTAAAACTTCCAAGCACTTCTCAACTGACTGCTCCTTTAGGGGGGAAAGATTGCTCGGCAGGCAAAAAACTGGGGAACTCATTACCCAGAACAAATAGGTTTTAAATATAGTTTCCCAAGGATACAGATTTGACTTCCACACTTTACCAACCCCAAACAGTTGGCCAGATCTACCCCCAAATCAGTGCAGAGGCTCAAAAGCAAATACTTTCTCTCTTAAGCAAAAAGGCTATTCAGACTGTACCAGAAGAGGAAAAGGGACAAGGTTTCTACTCAAGACTTTTCCTGGTACCCAGAAAAGACAACTCATGGTGTCCTATCCTGGACCTTTCCACCTTAAACACCTTTTTGGTGATTCCAAAATTCAAGATGCTAACTCTTTACCAGTTACTACCTATGCTAGGCAAGGATGCTTGGTTTGCAACACTGGATTTAAAGGAAGACTTACCTGCACATCCCAATCAGGGAATCTTGCAGAAGATTACCTACGCTTCAAAGCAGGCTACATGCACTATCAGTTCTCTGCACTGCCCTTTGGCTTATCTACTGCACCCAGGGTATTCACTAAGTGCCTAGCTCCAGTCATTGCATTTTGCAGGCCAAGGAATATTCAAATATACCCATACCTGGATGATTGTCTAATTCAGGCAGAAAGCAAGGACATACTTCTGAATCATCTGGCATTTGTACAAAAGGTGTTAACTTGTCTGGGGTACACCATATACGAAAAGGAATCACTTTGGGTACCCTGTCAACAAATTATATTCCTGGGAGCAAGCTTGAACACAACTTCCCAGATGGCTTTCTTCAAGCCAAAGAAACAAATTCATTTGACAACTTACTTCAAACTAGTGGCCACAAAAACCCGGCTATCTGCAAGGCAAATACTGCAAGCCTAATACTGCAAGCCTTGGGGTTCATGGCCTCCTGCATTCTACTAATTGCATATGCAAGACTGCATATGACGAAACTACAATGGTATCTAAAAAGCCTATGGTGTCAACATTCTCAGGATCTAGAAGCAATGATTCCTATCATACCTTGCCTGCGGTTAGAATTCCTTTGGTGGGCAGAGGCCTGCCAACAAAACAAGGGAGTACCATTCACTCTACCCCCTGCCACCCAAACCCTAACAGACGCATCAGACTATGCATAGGGGGCTCACCTGGCAGGGAAGTGCATTCAGGGCAAATGGAACACAAGTCAAATGCACCTGCATAACAATCAAAAATAAATGTTAGCTGTACTGAATGCTCTGACAGCCTTCAAAGACCACATTCTTCCAAGACAATGGTAAAGACTGACAACACCACTGTTATGTGCTACATAAACAAGCAGGGGGGTACCCATTCTTGCCTCCTCTGCAGACTAGCCATGGCTATGTGGAACACAGCCTTTGAGCTGCCAAGTGCATCTACAGGCTCAGTTCCTGCCAGGAAAACTAAATACACTGGCAGGCGAACTAAACAGAAATCTCATGGACCCACGAGTGGAAACTGGAGCCAAAGACTTTCAATATGTTGATCAACAAGTGGGGGAGCCTAGATATAGACCTGTTTGCCTCCCCCTAGAACTACCAATTGGACAAATTCTGCACAAGGACTCCCCACAAACAGGCTAGGAAAGTGGATGCCCTGTCCTTCAGCTGGAAAAATCTATCAGTTTATGCCTTTCCTCC
The DNA here is from genome assembly GCF_019279795.1 of Protopterus annectens. Taxonomy (NCBI): domain Eukaryota; kingdom Metazoa; phylum Chordata; order Ceratodontiformes; family Protopteridae; genus Protopterus; species Protopterus annectens. Next base: position 711,928,384 of record NC_056732.1, on the reverse strand, counting down.
TCTGCCTCTCCTCTCCAAAGTACTACTAAAGATCAAACAAGACAAACCGAGGATGATGCTGATTGCATCAGACTGGCCACGCCAATACTGGTACTCCCACTTGCACAGTGTGTCGCAGCTAGCCCCATGGCACCTGCCTCATACCCCTACCCTGCTGTCACAGCAAAAGAGATGGATTCTGCACCCCCAGCTTCAAACCCTGAGCCTGGCTAATTACCTAATCTCTCCATTACCATCCCTCAGTAAACAAGTGTTGGATGTCATTTTGGAGGCAAGGAGGTCTAGTACTAGATAATCTTATGCCGAAAAATGGAAAAGATTCCATGCCTGGAACCAAACTCAAGGGATGGCCACAGCAGCACCCAATTTACCTCAGATTCTTCAATACTTAACTGAGTTGCTTCACAAGGGCCTTTCTTTTTCCTCCTCCAAAATTCACACCTCAGCCATTTCAGCTCATTACAACACAGAACCACCCCTCTTTTCTCACCCACTGCTCAAGCAGTTCCTTAGAGGGGCCAAAAACCTAAGACCACCCATGAGAGCCCCAACTCCAGCCTGGGACCTTAACTTTGTATTGGAAAAACTTGTCTTCCTCCTTTTGACTCAGCTGCAACTGCAGAGTTAAAATTTCTTTTTTGGAAAACAGCTTTCCTTTTAGCAATCACTTCATCCAGAAGGATATCTGAATTTCAGGCCCTTATGGCAGTGGAGCCTTTCATCATCTTTCATGCTGACAGTGTGTCCCTCAGGACCCAATCCCTCCTTCACGCCCAAGGTGGTATCCAGTGTAGCTCTTAATCAATCCATTCATTTGCCAACCTTCTTTTCTAATCCACAGAACAAAGGGAAATGGATACTGCACTCCTTAGATGTGCACAGACAACTTAGATTTTACTTGGACAGGGCTAAACCTCAAAGAAAATCTGAACTGCTAGTGGCATTTGCTGCAGGGGCAGAGGGGAAGGCTATTTCAAAGCAAACCATTTCTAAATGGATAGGCCATTGCATTCATTTCTGCTATAAGCACCATGGAAAGCCTATCCCACAGGGGATTAGACCCCATTCTACCAGGGCTGCATCTGCCTGTACAGCCTTTCTCAGAGGTGTCCCTACCAGAGACATCCTAGAAGCTGCTACCTGGAGTTCTGTACATACTTTCACCAAGCATTACCATTTGCCAATTTTCTCTAAATCCAGAACTGGCTTTGCCCTGCAGTCTTGCAGGGCCTTATAGCTGCTCCTAATGCTATCTAAATTCCTCCTCCCATCCTTAGCTTTGGGAATCTACCCAAATGTGATGACTGCAACAGTGAAACACGAAGAACCTAGTACAGTTGTGTACACTTACCATAAATGTAGATGCTTGAGTGTATTCACTGTTGCAGGCCTGTTTACCCTTCCTCCAGCCCCCTGACTTTTGGCTATACCTCTATTCTCCTTTACTATATTTAAAAGCTTTTTGGTGTATTTGCTTTTTGTTGGAGGTATAACCTTGTATATATGTATTTAATTGCTTCCCATTAGGGGGGCACCTGACATCTGGGGCAAGAAAAACTGATGTAATGGCGTCAGCTGCATGCTTTATACCCCTGACTACCTGACGTCACGGAAGATGAGACGGCAACCGACACAGGACCCAAGACTTTGATAATCAGGCCAATTGAGGGCTACTGCAAGCAGATAACCCAAATGTGATGACTGCAACAGTTAATACACTCGAACGTCTATATTTATGGTAAGTGTACACAACTGCACTTTCTTCCTAATACGGAATTGGCCAAAGACAGTTATCACAACTGTCCTCACAAACTGCTCCTACTCATACAAGACAAAGGATTTTGATACACTGCTGTCTTAAACATGTTCACCTAACCACCAGGATGATTCAGTTTCAGTTCCTTTTGGGCACCTCTTTCTGGAGGATATGCAGTAAGTACTAAATTAGGCAAAAAAATCTGTAACTAGGAAATCTTGTATTGGTAAATGGGAATGATTTTCTAGTTGGCACCTAGCCAAAGACCAGGGCCGTATCAGGGATTATGTTCCACTGATGCCTGATTATTTAGGTGAGTTACTATTCTCTTGCCTCTCCTATCTATGGCCATTTAAGCATGTCTGCCCATGGGTCCTACACTTTCTTTTATGTTTATAGTGAAAGACTTTCTTAAGTTTTACACCTAAGACTGCCTCATAAACAGGTTGCTCCTTCCTGGGATCTTAACTATGTACTGGAAGGGTTAATCATGTCTCCATTTGAACCTGCTCATCTTGCAGACTCCAGGTTCATTACACGAAAACTGTTTTGAATGCTCTGACATCTGCAAGAGCAGCATCTGATTTCAAGCTCTCATGTTGAGTGAACCTTTTCTGCCTTTCCATAGGGATAGGGTCTCATTAAGAAAAAAAATCCATTATTCATATTGAAAATTGTTTGCATTTACTTTGAATCAAGCCATCAATCTCCCATTAATTTATCTGGATCCTCAGAACCAGAGGGAGGGATTCTACATTCTCTGGACATGAATAGCTGGTTCAGGTACTTACTTAACAGAACCAAGTCCTTTAGAAAAGCAGATTGGCATTTTTGTTTCTTATGTTGAGACAAAGAAAAGGCAAATCTTGTTAAAATGGACTATTTCCTAACGTTTTCTGCCTGTATTACCTTTTATTTTTCCACCATGGTAAATCAGTTCCAGGCAGTATAAAGGCTCATTCTACTGGCTGGCTTCTTTGGTGGCATATTGGAAGGGGGTGGATGTTAAAAATATTCTAGAGAGATCAAACCACATCAGTGGTTCTCTAGTCATACCTTTACAAACTGGATTATGTTTCTAGATCTGGGACAGGCTTTGCTAGGACTGCTCTCCACAGACTCTTGGATCAATATCCTTCCTTCTCTCAGGTTGGATAGACTTTGGCAATTGACTCGTATAACCTAAAGGATAGTGCAGTAATGGCAATGGGAATGATGAACATGGTACAGGTGTGCAAGTTGCACTTGCTGCACATAACAGTAGATGTTCAAAATCTTCACTTGCAGTAGCCACTCCCACCCTTCATCCCTCTACTTTTGTGTATAATTATTTGTTAGGATATAAAATATAAAATTGATTTTTTGTTGTGGTTCAGGATGATGCTCCTTAACTTTTGGACAAGAAAGTCATGAAGAAGTCTCCATTCTGACTGCTGATTTCCTCCACAAGGCTGGCTAATCAGTAGTTAGAGTGAAGTTGTGGGAGGAAGCAAGAGCTTTTGGAAGCTGGCAGGTTGTTGTGTTCTGGGCATGACACAAACCATGTAGTCTAAAGGCTACTGCAGCAGTGAAGAATTCAAACATCTACTGTTATGGGTAAGTGCAACTTGCATAACTGTATTTTTTTCCTATCAGTTTTGCCTACAGTTATACATAGGCATTCTTCTGTCTTGGCTATGTTGGGTATGTCAGCATCTGTTACAGGTGAAGCATATGCACAGTGTTGTGGAACTTTTCCGTACTGCCTTTGTTGCGGAAAGGAAGAGAAACTGTATCTGTGTGCATACTTAGACACATCTGTTTGGACTGTGATTTACTTTTTGGATGTATTCTTTTTTGTAAGTGCCACACCTTTACAGATATAAATGTTTTAGTTTATGCACAAATAGCTGCACGTTTGTCATGCTGAATGATTATGGCAATGATGAAGTGGTAGTATGCTGCAATGTAACAAACTGTAGGGGCTAGCAATACAGCAATAATAGTGTGTAATGCAGGAAGCTATGTGTACTTCAGTTTAAAAGAAGAACAAACACAAATTCAAGAACTGAAACTTGAACCTGTTTTGAAGCAGTGTTGTACTGCTTTTGTATGGGTAGAGATGACTTGATAGGACTTGTGAAAGAAAAATACTTTTCAGCAAATGGATTTGTGTTCACACGCTCACACACTCACCTTCCCATTGCAGACTGGGGAATAGCAGAAGTTCTCATATTCCTTGCCATGGTGACTGAAGTAGCAGCTGTCAGTTACAGACCCTACTTAAGTGACAGCTTTGACATGTCAGGAAGAATAGAGAGGAGGATCTGTCTCGTTGGAGTTTCCTGATTACTGTGAACTAATTAGAGCTCCTACTTCTCATATCAGTGAGCATCAGGGAAAATGAGGGAAAAATAAAAGTAGGTGGGTATTTACAGCTGTGTGAGAAGCACCGCATTTTTTTTCTAAATGGGAATGGGAAAAAAGTTTCCTATTGTGATGCCCCAGCACTGGTCCAGTAGTCAAGCAGCCCCAATCCTCATCACTGGCAGCAGTGGGGGACGTACACACTGGGAAAGATGACAAGTACACGCACACACTAAACTGCAATTTCCATTAAGAGTACACAAAGACCACAGTCAGTCTGGGGCTGGTTTCTCCCTCTTTCTCCAGATCCCCAATAAGACTCCCCAGTGGCACAGCCATAGGGTTGAGATCTCAGCTGAGTGGCCAGGTCAAGACCTCCAGCACCCTCTGTCCAACTAGTGCTTCGTGTCCCTGCCCTCCCCTCACACACACACACACACACACACACACACACACACACACTTTGTGGTTGGATTTATACATACACACAGACCTGGGAAAGGCTGACACCAGTTTACTAGCTATGCCCCCTTCTGCCCAGACTATAGTGTAGTTTTCACTCCCACTAGCCACTACTTATCAGCTTCTTTAAGGCCTTTAGTAGAGGGTGTCTAATCTTACCTTTTAATGTTACTATTAATCCAAGTGGTAGTTTGACCAAGAGCACAACTATTAGGAGTGGCCTGCACAGTGTCACCAAATAGACATGCAAGTACTCTTAACAGCTTAAATATCTCTAGACAGATCAGCCACAATTGAAAGGTTTAAATATATTTAGTAATACACAATAAAAATCCAAGGAAAATATTCTTTAAACAGTCAGTTACATCAGAGTTCAAAATCACAGGCAATATTTAAAACAACATTGCAGGAAAGTCTCAAAGAAAAATCTAAGCTATACTTCACTGTATTCCTAACTGTATCTAAGAGAAATTACAGTACCCTAGACTGACTTACTCATAGCATGGCAAGAGAGATGTGGTGAGTGGGTTTTTCCAGCTGATGTTGTCCAGTCAAAGACAAAATACAAAATGCTCTCTCTCACTGAGAGTTCTTAAATTAATATCCCAAATATTACTGCTGAGATACTTACAGTATGACATCATTTCTTGTCATCTGACTGTCCCAGGTGAAAACCCCCACTGACGCAGCTAGTAGCATTTAGCATCTCCCTGTGAAAATACATAGACCTTAAAGCTTTTGGTAAATGGTGGGAGTCGTAAAATAGTTTCCTCCACATTTAAAGACAATACAAAAACTTCTAGTTCTCGACACTGTCTCCTTTGCACTGAAATTGAAAGATAACATATCTTTTATTACTTGGTTATAAAATAGTTTAATTTCAACTATTTTTTTCTGAAGTTTTGCAAGTTAACCTTCTATGTGCCAGTTCTCATTGTTAAAGAATATAGATTTACACAGTTATAATAGTTTGTATACATTTCTGTCCTTTTCCAATAGGTTACACTGTGGATTCATCTTTAAGCTGAGTAGTCTACAGTATATCTCTACAGCACGTCTGTACAAACCATCTTGTATGGCGTACAGTTGTAATACATTTGTAACAAGCATATAAATCTTGTTGATATTCACAAATGACACATAACCATTTACAAAATCCCAGACAGCTGTGCTGGCAGTATCTCCCTCTGCCGCACTTCTATATAAATTATATTAATATTCACAAATGACTTGCCTCTCCAATATATACCAACCTAAGACAATGCGATCTAAGCACGCTAGAGACCAGCTACAACAAAATCGCCAAATTCACCACAGGGGCATCCTACAGTCATCACCACTGTCTCTCACTTGCTGAACTGGGCTGGCTTGAACTCCCTCACCTCCTTCAATGGTATCAACTCTCACTTGCCCACAAGCTAGTAAACCATCCACTAAATGTCCCATCCCTCCAGAATCTACTCCAACCCTATCGCCACCACCATACCACTAAGATCCAGCAAAAAAATCACTTGCAGATCACTAAAGCCAATAACTCTGCTGGTGAAGCACTATTCTCTTGCGCCATAGCTAAATTATGGAACTCTCTCCCACCCATAATTATCTATGTAGCATCATGGCACCCACTTCAAAACTTTACTAAAAGCACACCTAAAAACATGCTGGCTATGCCCTTGCAACTCCCACTCTTAATATCACCCACCTCATCCAACCACTGCCTTTCTTTCCACCCCACTAACTGCCTTGATTATAGCAAGCTCAGATGCTAATAAGCCTAGTACTTATTATACAGCAGGAACTTCTTATTGTAACATTTGTTAATGTCTGTTATGTACTTCACAGATAAAGATTGTAGTTGTCTACTGATGTACTATGTTCTTCATCTGTAAATATGTTTGTAATTAATTGCTATGTTAATCAAATTGTTAATTGCTATGTAATCCAATGTAACTACTGTCTGTTTATTTTAAGTGTGGAGCTTTTCTCCCCGGGCCTCTGCTGAAAATGGACCTACGTCCAGTCAGACATTCCCGGTCAACAAATGTAAATAAATTTATTTACAAAATTCCAGGTAGCTAGGTTGACAATATTTCCTTTTGTGACCCCTATGTTTGGCATAACTAATATAATGTGACTTGTTAAAGATTTTCTCAACCAGAAGGCAAAGCACTAAAGCAAGATCACATTAATATGACAGACACCATACTGTCCTTTTTATGGTAAACCATTTTAAAATACCATGCTTAGAGTAATTTTGTTGTATTAGAATAACTCAGAATACAAAGATACAGTAGAAAAAATTGAATCCCAAAAGGGAATTTTCTTTTAAATGCTGCTTTAGGCTGCTTTACTTTTATTAATTGAAAGACTAAGTAGTGTAAATGACGGTGAAGTTATGTTTTGTGCTAACAGTGATATTGCTGTAGTGCAGATCATTGACATACTGTGTACAACCTAATCCAGACTTGACTATGTACCGCAGTGTTAAATATTACTCGCACTTGATTACGTAGCTAATTGCCTCATGAAAATTCTAGGTTTGAAGCTAGCCAGTGACAGTTGCAGTTACAGTATTTATTAATATGCTAATTGCTCTATAAGTAAGTTTTCAGCTGTAATGCTTTTACAAAATTACATTTAGCAGTAAAGCAATTCAAGCCTCATTTACAGCATCTGGTCATGGCATTCTTACCCAACTATACTCCTACTAAAACGTATATTTTAACTTGCTACAGGCATGCATGTGTTTATGTAGCCAGTGTGTTACATCACAGCACTCATTGGAACTTTCACATGAATGCCCACAAACACTCATTGGAACTTTCACATGAATGCCCCCCAAATCTAAGATTTTTGCAGGACAAAGTGCCAAATTCTGATTTGTGGTGAAGTCGTCCCAACTAGTGACTGAGCAATTCTGCTGCATGAGTCTAAGTAAGCCACTTAACTAGGCTGTGCTCCCAGGTTCAGTCTCAAAAACGTTCACATGGATTTGTTGTCGCCTCACAGTTAGACGTTGCCCGTTCGATTCTCAGTTAGAGCGTCTTCTGTGTGGCGACATGCGTGAATGGGCATTCCTTCGTTGAAGGTTGTGCGTTAGGCCCGGCAAGCCAGCACGTAAAAATCTACTGCCAATCATTAGCAGACCGGAGTTCCGCTGTGGCGACCCCTAACCGGGAAAAGCCGAAAAACGCAAACAAACTGTTTAACAAATATCTTAATTTATGGATAGACTATACTGAGACTGTACTCAAGTATAGCCTTCTTGTACCCTCTCTTGCCTTGCAATATTTTTTTTAACTTTCTCAAGTTCCTACAATCTGGTATTTAGTGACTAAAAGATTTGTTTATGGTTTCAATATTGTGAGTTAGTGCTACAGAGAGAGTTGTTTTTTTGCATAAGATCAAATTATGACATTGGCTGTAAGAAGTGCTTCAGCCCTGAAAATCACCAACTACTAAGGCAGGCTTGAAGCTTTATTCCTTTCTGCTGCCTGTTATAAACTCCTGCATAGTGATTTATTTTAACATTATCTGCTGATAAAGACCCAACCCCTCTTCTATGTCGTACACCTACAGAAAACAAACAGCTGTACAAGCATGCGAACTAAGGAGACAAGTTTTCATCAACAAATAAATAACAGATAGTCTAGCTGTTTGTTGCCGAGGGATGGATCCCAAACTGAGATCCATGCCAGAGAGATTTGACTAGTAACCCTTGTCACTGGAGGAGCCAAGGAGGGAAGGGATACTGAGGGGGAAGGAAGCTTGTACTTTAAGCACACTGAGTGGCGCAGTTTCCATGTTGGAAACTGAGGAAACCACCACTTGTGCTTTGGGGGAGGGGAAAGCAGGGCAGCTTGAGAGAACACCAACATTGCATAAGTGAGGAGATGCTTTGCTGCAGTAGTTATTCCACACCATACACACCTAAGGCCAATTTGATTGTCCAGTCCACCTACTTGCACATCTTTGGAATGTAGGAGGAAACCCACATGAACACAGGGAGGACATGCAGACTTCACAGAGAAGGTACCCAATATGAAAATTGAATATGGGAACCTCTTGATGTGAGGTGACAACACTATTCGCAGAAACGATTTAGCTGCATTGACTGGGAATCGAACACTGGTTTCCCGTGTGTCAGGCAAGAATTCTACCACTGAACCACCAATGCTCCTTTTTATTAATTTAAAATTCTAAAGATTGTTTCCTTTTATATTTGCAAGTTGTTTAAAATCTTTTTTGTCATATTTCAGTAGTGTCTTGGCTACGTATTAATTCAAGATATTCAGTATTATCGTCCCATGGGCCACCCTGTGGATTTTTTTTTTTTACTTTTTCAAGCACCCAGAATACAACGCAGTGGTCATCAAACACTTACACATGTTTAATGGAGCATTATTAATGTTTACCTTTCTAAAATCATGTTTTCTGAGTCTTCTCTGGAGTACCCAACCACAGATGTTTCTTAAACATATGTGCAAAAAGAGGCAGGCACATCAACTACTAACAGTAGTCAGTCACTGAAGACACAGGTTTTGATACGACTTTTAAGACATAAGCGCTTAATATGAATAAACAGTGTGTTTGTCTATTAGCCCAGAGCATTTTTTTGGATTATTAGTTGTTTTTTCAATGCTTCTGCTGCTGTTTTAGTGTTTAAAAACTAATTGTATATTAAGTACTTAGGTTATGGATAGTTCTTTCTTTTTAATTATGGTACATCTTTCCACCTTTTTAGCTTTTTTTACTCTATCAAAAAAAAAAACGGTAATTTATTTTTCATACTTTGTAGCCCTTTTAATGTAGGTTAGGTTTCTTTTACAGTGCTTTAAGCATTATTTCTCTGCTTATTAATTATTGTTATCATTCGTAGTATTATTATTTTGCTGCCTTTTTTCTTATTAGTGTAGTGCTTTTGCTGATCATATCCGATAAGCCTTCGTGGTTTAAAAAATGTGTGACCTGTGGCTCCAAGATTCTCAATTCAGATGCCATCTAAAATGTGTATAGTGCTTGGGCACTGCCCACCTGGATGAAGACTGCAGCATTTGTACTGCCTTTCGTTAGCTTGCCATTATTGAATGGCGCAACAAGCTTGTACTGAAGGGACTTCTCACAGCACCTGTGGGAAAGTCATCCAAAGTTATGTCTGCTTTGTCTGGAGACTTCTCTGCTAAAAAGGCTTCAGACCGATACAAAGAGGAGAAGAGTGGTGACAAGCAGAGGGGAAAAGGGCAAGGAGTCTGAGAAGTGGTTCCTCAACTGTTCCTTCTCATCTGTGTCTTCTTTGGCTCCATCTCCAAAACTGCCTAAAGCTTTGGCTCAAACCCATTTGGTGGATCAGATAGTCATTAGATCACAAAATCCTCTGTTGCCAGAGCTTAGAGTTTCACTGGAACCAGTCTCTGCCAGACTGCACTCCACTTTCTTGGAGGAGAGACGTGTACAGATGATCTAGATCTCCCTCCACCTCTTCATCCACCAGATCAGTCCAGTCTACCAGAAGCCTGACAGAAGCTGATGTGGATAGGATGATGAGGAAGTTCAAGACCCAAATTAAGTTTAGGGTTCTCCAGGCTCCGACCTCTGTTGGATCTGTGAACATTAGTCCTTCCTCCCTACTTATGATGGCTCCTACCCTGATCTGTTTCCCAGTTTTGAGGATCCTGGATCAGAGTTTCTCTCAGGGATTGTCATCATCAGATCAAAGTCTTGGTCCACTTCCGCTCCTGCAATGTCTCTGATCCTTCCAGCTCACCAAGCTGAAATGTAGGTGCCAGTTCTGTGAGTCTGAGATCGACACAGAAATTGTCAGAGCCTTTGATTGCTGTTGGAACCTCAGGCATAGGTAGCTTGGCTCCACCATTGGTCTCAGAGAAGTCTGTGATCAGTTCCTGGGACTAGATAAGTTTGGAGGCTTTGGCTCCTACTGGAGCGGCGGTGCCCCCCCCCCCCCAACTTCATCCTTTGAGAAGGTCAAGAGACCTCTCTGCACTTCTGCTGAGCAGACTTCTGTTAGTTTCTCAGCTCTGCCCATCCATCAATGAAAGGACTTTGGACCAGGTACTGGTCCTGCTATCCTATTATGCTAGCCAGTTCCCCTGAGCCTCGAGACTGTCAACATTCAGGATCCCCCTCAGTCTTCTGAGTCCTCTCCAGAATATCCCACTACAGAGGCTTTTTGGAAACGTACGTGCAAGAGAAATCATGTCGACTCCTCCGAGCAGTCACTCACTGAAGAGAGAGATTTCATTGACTGGGAAGCGTCTCCCAGATAATCACTTGAAGACTACTCAGCTGGGGAAATCCTTGAACTCTTAAAAGGCGGTTGGTCTTCTGAAGCCCCCGCCCAGCAGCAGTCTGTTTCTTGAGGCCTTCGGATCTGGCTCAGCTACTTCTTGGGTTTTCCCGCCAGATGATGAGTTGGTGGAGTTAATCTCTTGGCAGACAATGAAAGAGACTAAATTGGCAGAACCTGTCCCGCATAAACCTGATAAGTTTCTTGTTGCACTGAACAATCGCCAGCATTGGAGCCAGGGCCCAGTGGTGGATACCATGGTAGTAGTGGCTGCCACCAAAAGGAGCTGGCCAAAGAAAGCTCATTGCCCATCCCCCCCAACAGGGAGTCTAGGGCATTGGACAGTTTTGGGGAGCGAGAGTTTTTCACCTATGTTCACTTTGAGGATGTTGAATTATCTGGCACACATGACAAGATTTCAGAGAGATTTAACTAAAGCTCTCCAACTCTCTGTCAGGAGCAAATCTGCAGAGGACAAAAAAACTGTGGAATCAAAGTTGGCCACCCTGCTATCCCTATCTAGATGCTTTAATGTGCCTGATATTTAATGCAACTGAAGGTGTTTTGAGAGCCACAGACGCAGGCTTTACCTTAAGGAGTCATATTTAGATGTGATTGTGTGACTTTGTGGAGCCTTTCAAGACATCCTTTCTCAATGTCCCTTTCAATGGTCTGACCCTCTTTAGACCGAAAATCAAGGACACGCTTTCTAGAAGTGATCAAGATGGAAAAACTCTTTGTCATAGGGATACAGTTCTCTACACCCCCCCCCAGGAGATTCTTCTCTTGAAACCAGAATAGAGGTAAGAAGTTGTGGTTCCAAAAATTGTATTTATTTGTCTTTGTTTATTGGGAAAGTCCAACTGGGTAATAGTCATTTTCAGCGGAAACCCAGGGAGAAAAGCTCCATTTGCTTACATTGCATTATACTAATTTCCAATAAAATGCAGAGTAGTTAATTTTCTGTTTACATTTATATACAAACAGTAGTTACATTTATACATTCTAAGATTTTACAGAGGTGGAAGTTACAAAAGAGAAAGCACCCATGCAGCTTAGTGGATTGTACAGGCAGCAGTTATATATAAAAATGTTGTCATTTCAGTAAGAGGTTGAGAATATTATGTTTAAGGTGAGTATTGTACAGTAAACACTAAGTTTTCCCAGGTGGAAATAAATCCTGAGGTGGGGGGGGATTCCTAATGACTGATGTCACCTTCAAGGCAGAGGTGCCATGCAAAACCAAGGCTTCAGGGGTGCTTTCTTTGATGGGCCTTATTAGCTCTCCTGAATGGTTTATCTGGCTGCCATGCTATGGGGGTGGAGGGAGTCTTGTCTATGCACTTCGAGGCCTGGATATCCATCACCAAAGATTTCTGAGTGTGTAGGATAATAACCAGAGGCTGTTCCATTCCCTTTCTTTACCTCCCTTCAACAAAAAACCCCCCACAATGTGCCATCCTATTAAAGGAGGGCAGCCACTGTAGAAATAAAAAAGCTGCTAGACAAAGTGAGTCATCCAGGAAGTCCTACCAGACTAGCACAGATCCGGAATTTATTCCAAGGATCTTTTTTTTTTGCCAAAGAATGACTGGAACCTCAGGCCTAACTTGGATCTGCATCATCTGAATTAACATGTCAAACACACCAAGTTCTGGTAGGTCATCTGCTTATTACCACTACCACCAAGTCTTTTCACAGTCAGGCTAGAGAGTGTTTGCACCACCTTTGCCTACTAGTAGGGGATCACATTAAACATGGACAAGTCTCAGTTTCTTTTGGTTCAGGTGTTAGAATTTGTAGGTGCCCATCTAGATAAAGCAACCAGGATAACAGAGTTCACCCACAGATTGTCCAGTCTGCAAAATCAGGCTCTACAAGTTTTCTTCTGTCCTGTGCCACCAGCCAGATTGGTTCTCCATCTTTTGGGGTTGATGGCTGCCTCCATCAGGTACCAACCCATGAGTTTTTTGGATTTGTCTGTCAAACATTTGCAGGATACGCACACAGGGTGGTAGATTCACTCTTCTAAGATATTTCAAGGCTGTCAGTTCTGTTGAGTACAAAAAGGGTCAGTAGGGTTTTCATTCATGCCAGAAATAAATACATCAAAACTCTGGACTGGCCCTTGCATGTTGAAAGATTAACACAAATAAATTGGGTTAATTGCCAGAGTTGTTGAGGTCTGAAATCAGATGGACACTCAAAGTTTGAACATGGTAAATGGAGGAGGGAATGCAAAGTCAGAGAAATAGAGTAGTCATTTAGTATAACTGTGTGTAGAAACTGTGAAGAATAGATGCGTCAGGGGAATTTGGGTAAAAGATGTGAGCAAATCTTGGTAATATTAAGGGAAGTTTCACTACGGTAATTAAGCTACTGAAGATAAAAACGGTATGGGGAAGTGAAACAAACCAAGCACTGTGGTAGAGAGGATGAGCCTGAAAAGCGGTGCATTTGCCAAGTCATATGTAGTTAGACAATGCAGTCAAGCATAGCTTAAACGGAGTCAAATTAATTGTAAGAAAGATAAGAGTTTCTGGAATGTGTAAAAGAGACCTACCAGATGGCACAAATCAAAAAAAGTGTAGCACCAGTTTAAAAAAAAAGTGAGAACCCAAATTGTGTAGCATAACTGTTCAATAAGTAAAGATAAGGTACAGTCAGCCTGAAAAGGATTGGGAGGCAGAGTCCGTGTCCATACTTAAGGATATAGTTTTCTGGGTGGGCGGTCCGATGCAGAACCAACAAGAAATTGACCTGTGTAAAATGTACAGTCATTTAGGAGTTAGAATGTTATCACTTAATGGTGGTTGTAAAGAAAACCCTAGCTCAAGCAATTGAAAAGTATTCGCCAAAAAAGGGAGGGTGAGTGCATGAAAACTGAAGGGGATGTAATATGAAGACAAAGAGGTGTTTAAATCTGCTTGAATAGGACTGCAGGACAGATTCACTGTGAATGCTGAAAAGTTTGATCTTATGAATGAGCTGTCAAGTGCATACCAGATAAGAGATCAGTAGTGAACCAAGCACTTACAATTGGCATGGGGAAATGAGCAAAGTGTAGAGAGAACCAAAGTAACTATTACCTGTTACTAGTCAATCCTGTCTGGTCTACAGCAAGTCTGTATGCTGTCCCGTAAAGCTTTTTTTTTAAGTGTTGATTAAAGGAAGCCTTTGGTCAGATAATGGAAAACAGAAAGGGTCAGTAACCACAGGTGAACTTGGAATATAATGTTATGTTAATCAGCAAGCTGTAAAAATGGAGGTTATTTCTAAAAGAACCTGCTTGAAATTGAGGTTTGTGATGAAAGCAGCCAATTGAAGGGTAAGTTGTCCAGGAATAGACAGAACAAATGAAAAAAAAAGCATATGGGGTGTCTAGAAAGAAATCAGTACATCAGCAAGAGAGTAAGAAAGAAATCAGTACATCAACAAGAGGGTAAGAAACCGAAGTATTGCAAGTGAAATAGGCAGGGATAGAAGTAAGCACACCAGGATTTGTGTGTCTGTTCCTCGGCTTTAATGCGTGTAGTAATTGAAATATCAACATTTCTGACCTTCAACCCTTATCTCTCTTAGTTGTTATAGAGATTTTTCTTGCTGTGTGGGTGCAAGTGCTTAAATTGTTATTTCTGACCCCGTTCCACTTCTAGGTCCATTTTAGTTAGAGGACCTAGGTTTCTCCCCTCTTTTTCTACCCATTGCTAGGCCCGTTTAAGTTAGAGGACCTAGTCCTCTCCACCTCCTTCTCTCTCTCTCTCTGTTTGATTGGCTTCATCTTCTGTGAGATGTCTAAGGAGGTCAAAGATCATAAACCCTCTGGGTTTAAAAAGTGTGTGAAATGCTCGAAGAAGATGTCCATTACGGATGGCCACAGTAACTTTGTTTATTGTCTAGGGGCCATCCTTTTACAGGAAACGTGTCTATTTTGTCACTCATTTAGTGCCAGGGTATTGCAGGAGAGAAAGAATAAATTGATATTAAAAGGTCTTCTTAAGCCCTCCTTTGAGAAAGGCCTGGCCCTCTTCCAAATCGCATGGGTCTAAAAAAGACAAGTCAAAACCTCCTAAGAGGCATTCCCCGGTGCTGGCTGGTGCATTGGAACCACCTCTCAAAATTTCTAAAACTGACAAGTCGTCTTCCTCCTCAGCGCCACTGAGTTTGGAGCCGATCTAGAGTGCAACTACTATGGCTACAGTGTCTGCACCAGGCAGTTCGGAGCCGACCACTGATAGCAGACATCGAAGCCGGTCTACAGATCCTTTGCTGGTCTCCCCTACACTAAGGTCCCCTATACTGCAGAGATCTAGATCTCCCACACTGTCTTCCAGATCTTCCAGTAGCTTATTGGAAGAAGATGTGGAGAGAATAGTGCTGAGGCTCCTGAAGTAATCTGCTTTACCTAAAATGCTGTTGGCTCCAACATTAGTCAGTACTGGAGTCACTCGAGTCAGTTAGCCCTTCTGTGATTCCTCCTCCGAGTCGTGCTGGGCTTTCAGAGCTGGAGTGCTTGGTTACCACTGGTGGAACCCTCGGTTCCAGCTCCCCCTGGGGTTGTCTCTGAGCCGAGTTCCGTTCTGACAGCTTCGGTGCCGTCCGTGGTTTCTAGGCGCTGAAGCTCCCCAGTCGGCCCCGACAGGGATGCCTGGAACTGGACCTCTTCGGTTTCGAGTCTTCCTCTCGGTGCGTCGGCTAGGATGAGCACTGATCCTACATCTGTCTCGGAGCCGATGGCATCCTCTGTGTCTTCGGAGCTGGAGAGGTCGCCCTTCGAGATGATGAGGAGCGTGCTGTCCTGATCATCAGCTCCACCCAGGGGTACAGATGCTCTTTCCCCTCTGGCACCTACTTCCATCTTGACACCTACTCCCTCTCTGGACAGCAGAGTCCCACGCCTCAGGAGCCTCCGGCTGGTGGCCTCCACTCTTCTGAGACCTCCCCGGAATATCCTTCCGAGGAGCCGCCACGGAAGAGGAGATGCAAGAGGAAGCATGTAGACTTCCAGGATGAGTTTCTTACCTCTGACACTGACCTTGAGGAGTTGGAAGAGTCCCCCAAGTCATTCTCTGATGATGTCTGTTTCATTGACATCTTAGAGATCCTTAAGCAGAAGTGCAGCTGGCTCACTGTTACCCCTTCTGATGAGGAGTCTGTGTACCTGAAGGTTTTCGGGTCTCAACCTTCAGCCTCTTGCATGTCTCCACCCTTCGAACTGTTAGAACTTGTTAGTCGGAAGGTGTGGGAGACTTCAGATGCCATGGAACCTGTCTCCAGGAGACCTAATAAATTTCTGTCAGCCTCCAACGGGAAGGAATTTTTGTCAGAAGGTGTTCCCGTAGATGCCATGGTGGTGACGGCAGATGCTAAGAAGGAGCTAGCGGAGACTTCTGTCCATATGCCGAATCTCGAATGATGGACAGATACTGGAAGCGTATCTTTTCGTCAGTGGCATTCACTCTTTTCAAGGCTTCAGAGAGATCTCCTTAAAAAGTTAGGAGACACTCTACAAGGTACATCCACTGAGGGAGCCCCAGTGAAGGTGTCTGCTCAGTTGTCCACCTTGAATTCCATTGTCAGCTCGTCCATGAGGTTGATCCCCTCTTATGCAGCCGATGGAGCGAGCAGGGCAGCGGGTTCAGGAGTTTCCCTAAAGAGGCACTCCTGGATGCGCTTGTGTAATTTTGCGGAACTGTTCAAGTCTACCTTTGCCAATGCCCCCTTTGACGGTTCTTCATTATTTGGACCTAAGGTAAAGGACACACACACCCGGTGTGAGCAAGAAGGGAAAACACACTCTGCTATGGGAGTACGTTTTACCATCCCCTCTAGACCATATCCCAAGGGTCAGAGAGATGGTAAAATGTGGTTCAAGAAGTCCCAGAGGTTTTTCCTGGATGCACAGGGTGACTCCTCCTTCAGAGAGGCAGAGGAGGAGGAAGAAATGGTAGATGTCGCCCTAGAGGCAGGAGCGGACCACAAAACCAGGGAGGCCGTGATTCATTTTGGGGCCGGCCCTACCAGCACTCCTGATGTGGGGCCCGACTGTGCTTCTCTGGAGCCGGTTGGGGGTGGCATTTCTTTGTATCCAGAAGCCTGGCTAAATATCACTCGAGACAGATGGGTACAAAGAATGATCACCAGAGGTTATTTCATACCATTTTCTCTGCCACCTCATGTCCCCAAGAGGATCCCGGATGTTCCACCCAATCACAGGGATCAAGCAACTGCAGAAATGAACAAGTTGCTCGCAAGCAGAGTCATCCAAACCGTCCCCGCAGACCAAGTAGGATTCGGAACTTACTCCAGATTCTTTTTAGTGCCAAAATGTAGAGGGGACTGGAGGCCCATCTAGGACCTCAGCAAATTAAACAAATCCCTAAAGGACAAGTTCCAGATGGTGACACTGCAGTCTACTCCCTTTATTAGGGAAAGACACTTGGATGCGCCCAATAGACCTCCAAGACGAGTACTACACATAAAAATGGACAGGGCATCGAGGAGTCATCTACACTTCCGACTGGGAGCCAGTCACTACCAGTTTCGTGATCTGCCCTTTGGTCTCACCACAGCCCCCAAGGTGTTCACCAAGAGTATGGCAGTAGTGACAGCTCACACCTGAGATGTCTAGGATTCCAGGTGTTTCCATATCTGGACGACTGGCTCCTGACTGCCCCCACCAGGTATCTACTACTTCAGATCACTGGTGCCATTATTCAACTTTGTGCCCAGTTGGGGATTATTATCAATTGGGTAAAATCTGCCTTATCGCCCTCTCAATTTGTGACTTTTATAGGTGCAGAAATAGGACACAGTAGCCATGTTGGCTCGTCTTCCAGTAGAAAGGGCACAGAATCTTGTACAACAAATTCACCATCTTCAACTTCTCCAAAAAGTCAAGGCAAAGACTGTTCTGAAACTTCTGGGGACCATGGCTTCTACCATACTACTAATGCCTTTAGCCAGACTAGACATTCGGATTATTCAGTGGCTTCTGTCGTCCCAGTGGTCCGTCCAACAACTGCCCCTTAACTCACCACATTCTGTTGAGTCTTGCAAGAAGGACCTCAGTTGGTGGATTCAAGCCAATCAGTTAACTACGGGCACTCCATTCGTCCCACCATGGATGCCTCACAGATGGGATGGGGGAGGCATTATCTAGGCAGGACTGTCCAAGGGACATGGCAAGATCACGAGGCCCACCTGCATGTCACTGTTTTAGAGATGAGGGCAGTGCTCCTGGCGTTGCAAGCACTTCACAACCTTCTTCCTCTTGGGACGATTGCAATACAATCAGACAACATGTCAGTACTATGGTATCTCAACAAACAAGGCAGAACCAGATCTTACCCTCTTTGTCAAGAGGCCATTCGGGTTTGGAAATGGGCGCTATCTTCCCAGCGCTTTCTTGTGGCGATGCACATCCCGGGGACAACCAATGTGATTGCCGACAAACTCAGCCGGGCAGTTTTGATGCCTCACGAGTGGTCTCTGAAGCAGGAAATAGTGGAACAGATTTTCCACAGAAGGGGGCAGCCTTGCTGTAATCTTTTTGCCAGCCCGATCAATGCCAAATGCAGCAGCTATTTCTCCCTCATCCTCCCTTCGGGGGAGTCACCAAGAGACGCACTTGTTCACAATTGGCCCTTGGGTCTCCTTTACAATGTCCCACTCTTTCCTCTCATATCCGAAGTTATTCAGAAAGCGAAACTGTTGGAAAGCAAACTGATCCTCATCACTCCTTACTGGCCTCGTCCGGTTTGGTTCCCCTTTCTCGGGCCTCACCTATTAGATGATCCATGGATTCTGGACCTAGTGCCAGATCTCTTCACGCACATGTCAGGTGCTCTTCATCCCAGCCTACACACCCTCAATTTGACAGCTTGGCTTCTCCAGTTCCATCCCTAGTCAGGCTTCATGATTTCTCACCCTCTGTGATTCGTATTCTTACATCTCCTCATAAACCCTCCACTAGAAAATTATATACCAGTAAATGGAGAAGATTTTCTGTCTGGGCTGAGGAATGGAATGTTGACCCTTATACTGCATCTATTCTGGTGGTATTGGAATTCTTGTCTGAACCTTTTCACCAGGCATCTGCGGCTGCCACAATCGGGGTTCAGTTGGCAACGATTTCAAATTTCCATTTGGGTCAACAGGATTCCAATCTGATGTCACATAGATTGTGCAAGACCTTCCTTAAAGGTGCCACTTTAAGACCCCTCCCCCCTTCAGGAACCGGTTGCTTCATGGGACTTGAATTTTGTTCTATCCAAATTAACGTCACCACCCTTTGAGCCAGCCCATTCGTCTCCTTTGAAATTTCTGTCTTGGAAGACTTTGATTCTGGTGGCAATCACATCTGTTAGAAGAGTTCAGAGTTACAAGCACTGTCTGCCAAACCCCCGTATTTGATATTTCACAAAGACAGAGCATCTCTTCGTACTAATCCAGCCTTTGTCTTCAAGGTCTACTCCCATAACACATCTATAGTGCTTCCGGTGTTTTTCCCTAATCATTCCCCTAATCATTCCAATGCAGCAGAATACAGATTTCATCAGTTGGACGTTCACAAACAATTACGGTTTTATTTACACTGGACCAAGGAATTCAGGAAGTCAGACCAATTGTTAATTCCCTTCTCTGACTCCAGATTAGGTCTCCCAGTTTCCAAAGTCTAATTGGATCTCTAATTGTATAGCTTACATTTACTCTTTTGATGGTAAGCCTTTACCTTTGAAAATTAAGGCTCATTCAGTGAGATCTCGGTCTACTTCTGCAGCCTTTCAAGCTAAGGTCCCAATTGATACTATCTGTGCAGCAGCAACATGGGCTACTCCTCACACATTTATTCCTCATTACAATTTGAATTTGACCTCTAGGGGTAGAGCATCCTTTGGTTCCACAGTACTCTGGAGTATTTTTCCTCGAGCCACCCAAGAATAAGGTGCTAGGGACGCTGTCCCATATGTAAGAATGTAAAGCGAGATTGGACTACAGAACATAAAGAAGTTATGTACTCACCATAACATTCCATGTTTGTAGTCTATCTCGCCCTTCATTTTTACAAATCCTCCCTCCTACCCCCATCCTGGAAGGATCTGGAGACAGAAAATTTGTTTTTATTAAGTAGACACCTTTTATTATTGGGTTCTTTCTGCATGTTTTTTTTTTCATTATTCCTCTCTATAGTTGGCAGCAAACAAGATCTGGGGATTTTACTGGTGCACCATGGGATACTTACCTAGCCATGAGCCAATTAGAAGACTTTGAGCTTGCAAAAAGGCAGAGTCAGAGCCGAGGATCGGTTCCGAACCCATATGTAAAAATGAAGGGTGAGATGGACTACAAACCTGGAACGTTATGGTGAGTACATAACTTCTTTTTTATGGCAGGGGACCACCAGATTGGCTTCCTTTTTTGGAGGATAGCATCTTGGTTCTGTTAGGGATTGCACGATCCATGCACTAGTGTAAGTGCTTATAAAGTGTATTTGTGTAGGATTTGACAGTTGTACCTCTATTGTTCATCTGCCTTAAGCGTTGGCTTTGGAGAAATTTTTTACAGTGGTATCCCTAATGTGGGGTGGGGGAGGGATGTGGATGTCTAGGGTGATTAGCTTGTGATCGGATCTGACCGAGGAATTGACCTCTGATGTGGAACACCGGTTGCCCATGTTGGAAATGACCAGGTCTAGGATATTGCTGCCCCTGGTGGGGGTGTGGATAAGTTGATGCAAGGCATTGGAATGTATGAATTCCAGAAAACGATGAGCAAAAGAGTTGGTACATGAGTAGTTTTCCCAGTTAATGGTGGGGTAGTTGAGCACGCCTATTATTAGGGTGTTAGGTTGTGCCCTAATATTTTCCAGTGTATCAAGAAATGAGGAGTGGGAATCCTGGGGCATGGTGGGGGATCTGTAGCAATCTACAGTTTGAATTGTGGTCTTGCCCAGAGTTAGTTGCACTTGGATAATCTCGGATGCATTATGCTGAGTAACTAGGCTGGAGGTGTGGTTATCCTTAATGAATATGGACATGCCTCTGCCTTTAGTGTTTCGGTCCAGGTTAGGTGGCCAAAAGGTGTGGTATGAATTATAACTTGGTAATGCAGGGGTGCTCTCTGGAGCCTTGAACGAGGTCTCTGTTTACTGCACAGATGTCGATGTTTTCCATTTTAAGGAGTGCCTCGAGTGAGTGCATTTTGAGGTTTAGACTTCTAGCATTGAGTAGCATTACTCTCAGATTTTGCTTGCCTGTACCTGTTATGGTGGTGAATTTGTCATTTAAACCTTGCCTAGAAAAGGCACTATAGGGGTGGCAAGAGCCTTAGCCAGTGTCCGGAGTCTGAAGGGCGACAGGTGCAGTCCATCTGTGGCAAAGCATCGTCGTCTGTCGATCATGTCATCCCAGGCAGACAGATACTGGATCCCCTTAGAATGACACCAGAAGATTAGCCAATTGTTGAAGTCAAACATTTTGTCCTTGTACTGTGGTATCATTCTGGGTGATGGCAGGATGCTTCTCAGAGCTAGGGTCATACCTGCCTGGGCTACAAGATTGGACAGCTCCTCCATGTCTCTTTTTTTTGTAGTCCAGGGAGGTACGTCTTCGGTCATTCACACCAACGTGGACAATGACAGAGTCATGTTTGTACATGTGGAGTGACCTGAGTGTGTGCGTTATGTAGTGGATCCTGGCACCCGACAGGCAGTTGACAGTAACTTTCGCCTTGTTTAGCTGGGTGAGTGGAACATCAGTGTGCCTGACTATAGAGTCAGCTATGACTGGAGTGTTGGGTACGTTGCTATGCGTTATGGGCTGTGGTTGAGTGGCAACAGAGTTTGTGGGCTGTGTGTCATTTGGGTTGTGTTGGGGGGTGGCGGTTGCTTGCGTTTCTGCTTTGGAGATCCCTGTTGATTAGGCAGATTTTTATTAAGAGCCTCCTCGAATCTAGGTGTATGTTTTGTGTTTCTGTGTGTGTGTTTTGGTGGTGTAGGTTTTGAGGGACTATGTGATGAGTATGGTGTGATGCAAGTGTTTACCTTCTCCTCTGGACTGTCTAGTCCAGTCTTGGGTGAAGAGAGCTTTGCTTCCAGTTTGGCTGTATAAGTGCATCTCTTGCAGGTTGAAGTGTTTGGTGGTTGGAGGAGAGGTTTGTCTGTGTACATGAGGCAATTGCTGCATTGCCCCAGTACACCCAAATTTATCAGGTAGACAGGAGAAAACACTGGGAGCTTGACCCTTAGACATGACTGTATAGGTGCTTATTTTTTAAGTACTAAAAACTGTTTTCCTCTAGACAAGTGAGGAAAGTTGAGTGCTGTAGTAATTTGTAGCTTATTTAGTGCTTACAACGAGTTCTGAACAAGTGCTGAGCTCAAAGAAACGGATTTGATTGCTAAAACTAAAAAAAAAAAAACTGTCCAGTTCTAAGGGAAAATTCGAAGAGCAGACTTTTTGGCGCCAGGAATATAGATAAGCTACATGCTGCTTTACCACTCCCACTAATAAGCTAGAAGGCTTCCCTCCAACACAGAAAGGCTTGGGTGCTCAGAAATTTGCAAACAGCCCTGGAAACAGCAAATCTGTATCTGGACTAGACTATACTTACAGGAAAGGCAGGAAACAAGCTTAGAAATTTTTTTATATTTTTTTTTTGTAAAGTGGAAAGGGAGGAAGGAGGAGTAGAAGATAATTCAAGGTTAAGAAACTAAGTAGGTTGGCCTTCTCAAATGTTCTCCCTGTAGTAGGTTGAATGAGTTAATGAAACTAGATTGGTAGGAGTGTCCCAGATCAAATTTACATAAGGGTGGGCAACTGCAAAGCCACCAAGTATAAGAACACGATACCAATAGGGAGGGTGGGAAACAACAGTCAGAACAAACACAAACAGATGCTTAACAAAGGTTGAAAATTTCCAGTTAATACCTCACACACAGTGAAACTAGCTAGAAAAGTATGCAACAGACAATAAAAGTGCTATAAATTATTCTTAAAAATAAGCAAAAAACAGGATCCTTAATGTTACATATCACATGTCAGTTTGCTCAGTGCCCTTCCGCT
Source organism: Protopterus annectens (assembly GCF_019279795.1). Lineage (NCBI taxonomy): Eukaryota > Metazoa > Chordata > Ceratodontiformes > Protopteridae > Protopterus > Protopterus annectens. The sequence continues at coordinate 711,905,451 of NC_056732.1, read as the reverse complement.
GATTAGCTCAGTGTGAAATGGCAGAAACGCTCGTGTGTGTGTGTGTGTGTGTGTGTGTGTGTGTGTGTGTGTGTGTGTGTGTGTATATATATATATATATACGTGTGTGTTTGTGTGTATATATGTATGTGTAATATATATATTATATGTGTGTGTGTGTGTGTGTGTGTGTGTGTATGTATGTATATATATATATGTATATATATATATATATGTGTGTATATATATATATATATATATATATATATATATAACATTACATTTTGCTCTGAAGTTCGATTTGTTATCAATAAAGCGAACGAAAGCGCTCAGCAAATGACAGTTCTGGCTCAGCGTCTATTCATTGGATTTCTGTTTTTGTTTTTAACAGTTCGGAAGTTTTCAGTAGTATAAGTTTATTTCTTCCTAGTTTTATTCGGTTTTGTTTTTCCTATATATATATATATATATATATATATATATATATATATATATATATATATATATATATGTGTGTGTGTGTGTGTGTGTGTGTATATGTTGTTGTGTCTTTCGGCTTTTCCCGGTTAGGGGTCGCCACAGCGGAACTCTGGTCTGGTAATGATTGGCAGTAGATTATTACGTGCCGAGTTGCCAGCCCCTGACGCACAGCCTTCAACGAAGGTACGTCCATTCACGCATGTCTCCACGCAGAAGACGTTCTAGCTGAGAATCAAACAGGACAACATCTTACTGTGAGGCGACAACACTACCGCAGCACCACCACCGCAGTGTGTGTGTGTGTATATATATATATGTAGGAACTTCTTCAGAATGAATGAAATTGATGCAATCCAGTTAATATAACTTCAGTTAATGTAAGTAATTAATAAAGATCCAATGAGAATCTGTAAACACTATGCAAACAGCTTAATATTTAACAGGCAGAAAAAATATATAGCAATATATAGCAAGTGCATGTAGTAATTATATCCAAAGGATTCTAAATAATGAATGAGTTGTACTGTCACTAGTATTGTAACCATTTTATTACACACTTCATGTTCATAGATTCATTTAGCCCAGGGTAACAGTCGGCTTTCAAATGCAACTGCAACTTTAGTTCCAAAACCTGCAGGAGTCCATCAGCATCTCCAAAAAAAATTCTCCACTTGTTCTAGTATCAGAAACTGAAAACATGAAAAATTAGGACAAGTTGTACTATATTTTCATAAGGCATTAGATAAGTCCTTAGATCTAAACGCAGCATTATGCTCTTTAATTCTATCACATAATTTTCTCTTAGTTTTTCCAATGTAGAAACATTTACAGGCTGCGCAAATAGCTGCATATACTACCATTGTACTGTTACAATTAAAGCTCTTGGAGAATGGAAACATTACAATGTGGAAAGCATTAAAAGTCACCTTTTAAAATGAATTTGCAACTAACACATTTTTCACATGTGAACATCCTTGTCATGTTCGGATAAAAAGGCACGGTCCTGTTTCTCAAAAAATGATTTAAAAGTTATAGTTTTCTTAAAAGAAAACGTGGGAGGATGTCCCACTAGCTCCTTAATAGTGTTATCAGTAGACAAAAATCTCCAATTGTTATTGATGATGTCTCTAATGGTTCTCATGTTCCTGCTTATGGGGAGGGAAAAGCTTAAGGATCAGTTGTTATCATTGGATGACAAGTTGTTAGAAGGATTAAAACCATATGTTTAAACTTAACAGACCTATTAACTCTAATGTCATTTCTAATGTGATTGACTAACGTGGCTGGATAATTCTTCTGTAAGAATAACTCTTAAGAAATCACATTCATTTTCAAAGGTGTCATTACTTATCAGTCTGGACAGTCTAACAAACTGACCTTTCCCAACATTCCTCTTCATGAACCATGGGTATTGACTATTGAAGTCCAAGTAACCGTTTCTGTAGGTCTCGTTCCAAAAAATGTTTGAGGAGAGATCACTGGTTATTTTGTTAATGGATAAGATGTCTAAAAAAGACACGGAAGATACTTTCCCTGATGTAACAAATTGAAGGAACCCGATACTCTCAAAGATTCAAAAAAGGTTTTTAAGTTGACTTTCCGTTCCTTTCCAAACAGAAAAATATCATCAATAAAATGACAGTAATGTTCAGTGAGTTCAAATCCTGGGAGATGTATTAATATTGTTATTAAAGGGAAAAAAGTATTGTCTAACACTAAGGACATAAGTAGGTGTAATGTCAACTTTAGATTTTGGAGGTTTCATAAACTTGTACAGAAAATGCTTAATGTAACTTAACCCGTCATGGTGGGGAATACTAGTGTACAAGAGTACTACATCTAATGTGACTAGTGTCTTGTTACATCCATTACAATTGGTTCTGTGTAATTTGTTTAAGAAATCCCAAGAATCCTTGGTGTAAAATGGGGTTGTTTGGGCAATGGGATTTGAAATAAAGTCAACATATTGGGCATTTCTCTCCATTTTGGTTCTCTTGTTGGAAATAATTAACCTAAACGGTGATTCAACTGCATTTTTGTGGATCTTGGGTATCCCAAAGAGTGTAGCTAAGAAGGGGTTAGGTGTGTCCATAAATAGGAATTCATCATGAGGAGTGTTGTGGTTGTTTTGTAAAGATTTGAGAGTGTTGTCTGTATGTTCCAAACAATGGTTAACAGTGTCTAAAGAAACAATCTCATAAAAGTCATCATCAATTAAGGCTTTTTCAGTTTTAGAAATGTATGTATCGTGACACGAGAACAACCCCAGTCCCTTTATCAGCCTTCATGATTCTTAAATTCGTGTCGTTCACTAAATCAAGTAAGGCTGACTTCTCTTTAATGCTTAAATTAAACTGTTTATCGTTACAGTTCATTAACTGTCTAAGATCATTTTCACAAACTCTGACAAAAGCTGAAATGGTGTTATGAAGGGGGGATTGAAAATACTTTTCTTTTTTAACACTGAACTGTCAACTTTTCTGACGTTCGTAACATCAGTGGAAATATCATCTTGAAAATTATTTAACATGTCTTGAGAATTAGATAATACAGACATGTTAGAAGGACTGACTGAGATTCACTGAAAGAATTGCCTTTGTCATTATCACTAAGTAAAACTTGTAAGTTAAGCTTCCTAGCAAACAATCTTAAGTCCAGTAATATGTCCGGAAGTCTGGCTCTTTGTACAGGAACAAAGGAAAATCCTTTAAGAAACTTTATATGATCTTCTGATAAAACTTTGACAAGTTGAACACAGTAGAGATCTGATTAGGATTCACGTCAGTAGTATAAAAACATGAACTAGTAGACCTGACAGGTTGGGAACAAGATTCAGTAGTTATTTGTAGCTGCTTCGGGTCCTGATGTGTCTGGGGGCTATATAATAGCCAATCTTCCCCAACCTCCTTCCTTTTACACTTATTCCTTCTGTTCTTTTCTCCTTTCTTTATTCTCTATAACTGGTGTTTAAAGGGGTGTTTGTCACCCTGAGAGCTGGAGAGTTTGGGACTAAAAAATTGGCTTCCTGTAGATCAGATATTGTAGTGGTATCCTCCTGAATGAAATTAGAGGTGGAAGGAATGGGGGACTGAAGATGATACATGGCATTACTCGAGTTAATAAGCTGTGCTTGTGGAGTGGAAAGGGGGGGGGGGGACTCAATGTCTAAAGAACACCTTTCTTGTCTAGACCTAAATCTAGAAAACTCACCATTAATGTGCGTGTGTGTGTGTGTGTGTGTGTGTGTATATACATACATACATACATATATATATATATATATATATATATATATATATATATATCCCAGAAACAACCAGTGTGATCACCACAGCTCTCAGCATAAAACAAATGTATTCAGTAGTTAACAAATAAAACGTGTAAGAACAAATAAAAATGAGCACTTTCGGGTGGCTTCCACCCTTCAGATTCAGAGATATACACGTTTTCTTCAGAGCAGTTCTTTGTGTGTTGTAACCTCTGGTCCATTTGTTCATTGGTTTCATACACACACACACACACACACACACATACATATATATGCATATATATATATATATATATATATATATATACATATATATATATATATATATATATATATATATATATATATACATATATAAATATATATGTGTTTGTGTGTGTGTGTGTATATATATATATATAATCAGTCAAATGGGTTGTCAGTCAAATGACATTTAGGTGAATTGGGTGTCAGTCAAATGAGTTTTAGGTCAAGTGAAGTAGACCCATATACAATAGAAATTCTGCGGGGTGACTTGAAGAGGGCTGTGCACAAAAGATGCCTTCACAATCTGACAGATTTGGAGCGCTTTAGCAAGGAAGAGTAGGCAAATATTGCCAAGTAAAGATGTGTTGGACTCTATCCAAGAAGTCTGAATGTCGTAATTAAATCAAAAGGTGCTTCAACAAAGTATCAGTTTAAGGGTGTGCACACTTATGCAACCAGCTTATTGTACATTTTTCCCCTAACAGATTTGTTTGTTATTGAATTGTACAAGTTATAGGTTACATTAAAGATGGGAAATGTTTTGAAATGATTTATTGTGGTCTCATTTTTTTACATCTCAAAAACCTGACGTTTTAACAGGGGTGTGTACACTTTTTATATCCACTGTGTATATGTATATATTAGATATACATACATATATATATATGTGTGTGTGTGTGTATGTATGTATATATATATATATATATATATATATATATATATATATATATACGTATTTATTTATGTATATATACGTATTTATTTATGTATATATGTGTATATTTTTTAAGCCTAGCCATGCATCCCAAATCTGACAAGTTCTGATATCCTTGATAAGTGTAGGCATGGGCCTGGGAGGTGAACCATTTACAGGTTACCTGTTTGCATTAGAAACATAGGTGCCAAACCAGGGATAAAATTCCGGTTTCCCATCCAGTTGTCCATATTGCAGTTGAAGTGGGTTAGGGAGGAGTTCTGCTTCACATAGATAGGGAGCATTTTCCATAGACTGGGTAGTCTCTGGGAAAGATAATTATCTCTCCAGCAGGTCCTGTTTATATCACAGGCAATATTTAAGTCTTTAGAACCTGTAATTCTGCTACTGTTTGTTTTGTGGATATGCAGGAGGTCCATCAGAGTGGGGTCTGACAGTGCCCTGTATGCCAGGCATAGATCTCCCCTCAAAAGCCTGTAGGAAACAGAATACAGGGATAGGGCCTTGAGGCGGTCAGCATAGGACATATTACTTACGCCATATATTATTTTAGCGAGGAACCTCTGTGAACGTTCCAGTTGGATATGCCTGGTTAGGTACATACCAAAGGGTGCATTGTACTCTATAGGTCTTATGAATGCTGAATACAGTGGAACTGTGACTTCCTCGGACTTAGATGCCATATGTTTGTTTATAAGTTGTGCAACATGGAATGATTTCCTCACCACTGTAGACACGTGATGATCAAAAGCTAGATTACTATCTGTGTGGGTCCCCAAATCCCTGACTACTGGGTCAACTCTAAGGGGTGTGTTGTAAATATGATAGTTATCAGGGATGGATGACTTCCCAAATGATACTATTATGCATTTCTTGGCATTTAGGTTTAGTCCATGGCACTGATACCAGTTATTTGTCTGTGTTAGCCCCTCCTGGAGAACATTTGTTAGTGTGAGATTCAATGGCAACTCCTAATTTGCAATCATCTGCAAGTTTAGTCAGCCACAAACCACTGATATTGGCCTTGACTTCAGAGAAGTAAATGCCAAAAAGGAGTGGTCCAAGGACTGATCCGTGAGGGACTCCAATTGTGACTGGCTTCTTTGTAGAGGTGGACTCCAGTTCTAACTTCCTGGGTCCTGTCTGTGAGCCAGTTGGCTATCTACCGGGTAACACATAGGTTTGTACCTAACCTCCTGAGTTTGTCAACAGTGCCCGAGTGGGATATTATGTCAAATGCCTTGGCCAGGTCAAGGTAGGCAGTGTGAATGATTTTGCCCTCATCCATTTCTTTGGGGACCTTCTCAAAGTCGTCCACCAGGTTGAGTAGGCATGATCTGCCCTTGTTGAAACCAAACTGGATTGGGTCCAGTGTCTGGAGGTTTACTGTACCTCTGTTGATCATCTCCATGATAATTCTTTCCATGGCTTTACATATAAGACTAGTGAAACTTATGGGTCTTTAGTTTCTATATGTGTGTGTGTGTGTGTGTGTGTGTGTGTGTGTGTGTGTGTGTGTGTGTGTGTGTGTGTGTGTGTGTGTGTGTGTGTGTGTGTGTGTGTATATATATATATATATATATATATATATATATAAAGTCAAAAAACAGATAGGGCTCACCATGGCTAATAAAAACTCTTTTATTCCTGCAGTGCAAGTAAGCGCTTACGCGTTCTCTCAATGCTTCATCAGACTTCAAAACAGTTACATTTCAAAAAAACATTCTTAAATATGGACACCATCAGCATAATCATAGCATCATCACATGTTTAAATCACTTAAAAAATAAAGGCATACATCATAAAATATATCTCTATCATAATAAACATAATGTGCCTTCCTAAAACATAAAAACAAACATAACATTTCAACAAATATATATATATATATATATATATATATATATATATATCAATAAAAATAGCAGAATCAAGGAAATTCAAAAAATCAATGTTTATAAGGACGTGCTGCTAGAAAAGGTTTTAAACTAACCTTCTCATTAAGCCCTCGTCCTCTATATGCTTGTAATCTGATGATCCATCTATTCTCACATTCTTCCATTTGATTTTTTTATTCCCTAATCTTTTCGTTTTCATTAACTGTAGTACACTGAACTTAAGAGTGTGATGTCCCTACACTTAATATGTGTCTAGCTAAGGCATTGTGATCATCCTCCTTGTTGATGGCATATACATGTTCCCTCACACGTTTCCTGAGACTTCTGTTCGTCTTACATACATAAAAACACGAACATGCCTGGCAAACAGCCAGATAGACTAAATCTCTTGACTTACAATCAGCATAGAAGTCAAAATTAAAAGAATTTCCCGTATCTGGGTGTATAAAGACATTATTACATGACATACATGTGCATTGATGACAGCCTCTACAGGGAAATGTACCCTTCCTATTTGATATAGTCACTCCCTTGTCATTGTCCTCATAACAAAGTAACCTCTTCAGAGATTTCATATTCCTATAACTGAACCTAGGTTTATTGCCTACTATTTCAGAAATAGTATCATCAGTAGTAAGGATACTCCAGTTCTTATTTATAATATCCTTTATCTTCATATTCTTATTGGAATAAGGAATTATAATCCTATTAATAGCTATATGATGTCTTCTGTTAACTTCAGCGGTATCACAGCCTTGGTGTCTATATAAATGTGGTTTGCCCTTGCCTCTCCTCATCGAGTCGGTATTACTATAGATGTTTTCTACTTCTTTCTCATTATAACCTCTTGCTAAGAGATTGCCGACTAGCATCCCCTGTTTACAATTAAAAACCTCATCTTCTGTAGTCAAATGAGAGACTCGCAGGGTCTGGCTCTCTACTGTATTACCATAAATATGTTGTGGATGCATGCTACTATGATGTAGAATACCATTCCTCCAACAAGATTTCCTGTATATTTCTGAATGTACCACCCCATTTCTCTTTGATATCTGCACATCTAGGAAATCAATCACATCATTAGAGCATTTATGTTCAAAACTCAAGAAATTTGTCGTACCATTTATATATTCAATGAATTCAGTTAACCCATCCATAGTCCCATCCCATACAAAAAACACATCGTCCACAAAACGCCTGTAGAACTTGATGTTGTTAGCATAGTTCATGTTGGATGTGACATATGTATTCTCCCAGTATGCCAACACAAGGTTGGCATACGAAGTTAACACAAGGGTGCCCATTGCAACCTTTTCTTTGTAGGTAATAGTTGTCATTATACATGAATACATTATTATTAAGTACCAAATCAAGTAGCATACTGATTTTAATAACCAGATCCCTGTGCACTCCTTTCTCGATAAGGTATAACTTTAGATATTCCATCCCTACATCATTAGGTATGGTAGTAAACAAAGATACCACATCTATTGTGACCAACAACTCATCATCAGTTGTATTGTGTGCAGAAAGATATGCACCATAATCCTCCAAAACTGTTGTGTATCCTTAAGTATAGTTGTTGTGTCATTAACTATCGGTCTAAGATGTTTCTCAATATATATGGATGCCGGCTCCATAAGCCACCCCCCACCAGAAACAATGGGTCTCATTGGTGGGCAGACCAAAGTTTTGTGGATCTTGGGGAGTCCTCTAAATGAAGGAACCAATGGTGAATCAACCAACAAATATTTATATAGTTCATCATCTATCACACCACATAATAATAAGTCATATAATTCTGCATGCACATTCTTAATTAATCTATCTAATGTTAAATTATTGAGCATAGAATGTGTTAACATCATTTAGCATGTTCTTCATAGTATTGGAGTACATAACATAGTCTAAAACCACAATTGCACCCCCCTTTATCTGCCTGTCTAATCACAATATTATCATTGTCCTGTAGCCCTTTAATAGATGTAAATTCATCAAAGGACAAGTTATAAAACTCAGATCTAGTACGAGACTGATACAGTTCAAAGATATCACGTTCATCTGCCCTATCAAATGCCTCAAGCATATATATATATATATATATATATATATATATATATATATATATATATATATATATATATATATATATACATACACACACACACACACATATATATATATATATATACATATATATATATACATACATACGCACATATATAGATATATAGATTCACTTCAGAAGCTTGAAATACTGAAATATCGTATTTCAGTATTTAGAGCCCAGAAAGCCGAATCCTGAGAAAAGCAAAAGTTCAGAAGTGCAAAATTCAAAACCTCGAATACTGGAGGTTTTGAATTTTTAATTTTGCGCTTCTGAACTTTCGCTGTGGTTATGTATTCAGGTAAGTTTGTGTGTATGTGTTAAGGGTTTTGGGTAGGGGCTGTGTTGTGTGTCAGTGTTTTTTGTTGCTGTGATGTGTGTGTGCGAGGAGAATGTAGCTTGTGTGGGGGTGTTTTGTGTGTGTTTGTATATAGTGCGATCTCGGAGTGAGAATATTTAAGTGGGGGGTGGGGACGAGGGGGGGGTTGCCCCCCTGCTTTCATGTAGTAGAGAGGTTATCTGTGTGTGTGGGGAGAATGGTGTGTGTGCGTGCAGTAGTACCGTAAAATTCAAAATCTCCGTTGAGCGAGATTTTGAATTTCTGTGGTTTTGAGATTTTTTTGGTTTTGTGGATTCGGCTTTCGGGGCTCGAAATACTAAAATTCGATATTTCAGTTTTTTGAGCTTCTGAAGTGAATCCATATATATATATATATATATATATATATATATATATATATATACAAACACACACACACACAAGCATGTATGTGTGTATTTTGGTCATGTCTGCATGCTGTTAAAAGTTGTTGCTTTAAGATTTACTCAGTAGTTGAAAATATTGCACTTGTCTTGACTCTTGACTTTTTTTGTACTTGTATTTGTTGTGTGTGTTGCTCAAGTCCTTCTATAACATATGAGACTTTCATTTCACCCGCGCCGTTTTATGGACAACCGCATGCACTGCTGTACATCCTTTATAAAATTAACATCTGAATTCTCTATTTCTTGGTTCTTTGTTCTATCCTTGCCCTTTCACATTTTTTTACTTTTTTTTTTATCAGACAACTAATTTGTGCCAGGAGGCTGAAAGTATTTTATCTGTTGATCTCCACAAAAAGTTGAACATCTCTGTTCTGCACATTACTTAGTTTCAGCTATTAAAGATTAAAATAATCAGGGCCACTGCAGACAGACTTTATCTATCCGATTATAGTTCAACTCAGAAGACAGAGTATCTGTTCGACTGGCAACATTCCCAGATTTATACTTTCATTTTAGAGAACTGTTTTTTTTCCACCCTTACTAATAAAGTTAATTTTACATCTTAATGTTTCTGGATTTTCTGATTAATCGAGGGACTTGTGTTGCATCAGTGCTAATGATATGATGTTATTTACAGAACACTCAGTGAATGCTGTACATGAAAAAATATGCAATCTACCCCCCCCCCCCACACACACACACACACACTAAACGATACTCTAGAATGCAGTTATCAGAATGTATTTATCACATTGATTGATTAGTAGCTGGGATGCACAAAACTGGTTGTTTCTCATTTTTTTGCAAGTGTTATAATTTTGCACTGTAAGCAAAAGTAAGGAAGGTTTTGTGCAGTTCTGGCCAATCGTTTCTCATAAGCTTGTGGTCTGTTTACTGCCATTCTTTGACTTTACATGTTCCTTTTTTAATAACCCGGTGTCATTTCAGGATGCACATATGAGGTTTCATTCCTTAAGTGGACATATGCAGAACGCAATCCTTATCTAACAGATGCTGCCTTCGCAGATACTTGATTAACAAGCGAAAAATGCTAAAGGAAAAACATTTTGGTTGTTCCTACTGTTGTTTCTCTTTGAGGGATAAGGTGAAATGTATTTGTAACACAGCTGTCGCATCCTACATTCTGGTAGCTTTGCATTTTTTTTTCTGTATACTGACCTACTATCATGTCCAGGGGCAGTAGGAGGTTAGAAGAGTAAATTAGGAAAAAATTGCATTTGCAGTCAGTGTACATGTAATGTTTTCCTTAAAGAAAATAAGATGATTTACACACTCTTGTTGTTTTCTGCAGTACACATTATATTTTAATCTTAAATATTGCGCAATTATGCACAACCGAAGCATGTGTAATTCTAAATTATGGTAAATGTCCAAGTGTAGGAGTGTGCTTCTGCACCTGGTCCACAGAACGACAAAAGGGTCTGATGGAAATAACCTTTTTTTTTTTAAATGGAGCGCAATACGGTAATAATCTCTAAAGTCTGTAGTTAAATATGTATCAAGTTGCTCTAAAAGTAAACACATTTCTCTGGAAAGTATTTTTCCATTGTTCTTATCAGTAGCATGATGAATAAATGCATATAATACTGGCCTTTTTAAGCACTATATTGGCTCGTGATCCAGACATTACTATTTGGTATTACATGGAGGCACTTTTAAGGGGAATGACATGGTGTTTTTCCCCATTCTGTTATTCTATCCCTAATCACTTTTTGATTTTTAGAAGTTTTCTAATACACTTCATTTGTAAATTGGATTTGTGCAAGTGTTTGGATAAGGGGTCCGTGCTTGCATATTCCAACATTTGAGTTAAACAGTAGAGGATAGTGCAGGAAACAATTGCCTGTGAAGAGAGAAATTCTGTATTTTATAAGTATTGTAAAATTCAGACTGTGGCAGCATATATCATTTCATAGTGTTGAGAATGACATGTCCGTTCCCAGTAAATGAAATGAGTGGCTGTAGGCCTTTTTGGAGTCAGTAGATATGATGCAGAGCTGAGGAACCATTTGCATTCAAGTAATACTGTACTGAGGATGAAGCATACACTTTAAAATGTGGGTAACATGGAATATAGATGATTTGATTGATCAAAAATATAGATGATTTGATTGATCAAAAACCTCTGAAATCAGTGTTCTAACACTATTGTTTTTCATTGTGCTCTACTCAGTATTTTTTGTGTACAGTTCCTTTTTTCTTTTGTCCTTTTTTCTTTTGTCCTTGTTAACATTCTTTCGTTTGAATGTTGGACAGTTTGCTTTTATTACTTGTGAAGCATGTTGAAATGGGGGGCATTTTTTTCAAAGCATTACTAGTTTATTCATCCTTAATTAAATTTTCTTTTTTGTCTGTCTATCTTGATTTCTAATTCTAGATAATTTTAGTGAGAGATGGGAAGAGAAAAATTAAGTCCTGCTGATAATTTGAATGCACTGTATTACCTTTCAATGGGATATTCGGAGTGTTGTTTAAAAATTTTGGCTTGCACAAACCCTTTGTTTAGAGTTAACAGTGGATGATGATAGTTTGAATGCATGAATATTTTTTTCTTCCGGGTAGTTTTATGGGTCATTTAAAAATGCTGCTTTTGTTTCTGATTTCATAGTGGCTACTTATTGACCTTATTCTTTTTTATGGTAGAATTTGGAAATTGTGATTAGCAGGTTGAGTGGCTGTGCAGTCTTCACATGTCCCGTTGACTTTTCATGTTTGATTAAGGAGAGGAATGAGTCCTTGAAAAGTAACGGGGAATGAGTTGTAGAGCTTGCAGGTTAGATGTGGGGGAATCTTTGGAACATTCACAGAAGATGTTTAGTAGTTCAGGTCCCTGTTTCAGAATATGCAAGCAAGTTTTCATTTTTATCACAATGTACATGCACTGTGCAAGTCTGATAATGGTAGCACTACTCGTTTAATATAGTGCAGAGGTTTGTTTTTGACATCACCTGTAATTTTAACAGAATGTTTTGAAGACTGTGTTTTATCGATGGTTCCCTTTTGTTGTGTGCTAGGATGAACAGTTTAAAATTAGCATTCTTTTCTCTGTAGTTATATTAAATGAGTTAAGGGGAAGTTGAACCTTTAAATGTAATAGTTTTCATAGAATTTAAGTCTGTCTTAAGACTGGTGCAAAACTTATGAATAAATGCATCTCAAGAGATTTACTTGTAAAGAGTAGGAAAGGCTGAAAGGCTGACACTGGTTGACTAGCTATGCCCCCTTTTGCCCAGACTGTAAGGTAGTTATCATTGCCACCAGAACCCCTCGCCAGCTACTTTAAGGCCCTTAACAAACCGTGTCCAATTTTACTGTGTAATATTAATACTAATACAAGTGATAATTTGATCAAGAGTAAGGCTATTAGGAGTGGCCCACGTAGTGTCACCAAATAAATATGCAAATACTCTCAAAACTTAAATATCTGTACAAAGATCAGCCATGATGAAAGGTTTAACTATATTTAATATTAAAATTATAAGACTATACTGAATGTATATTCAGTGACAGCATTCAAAACCACAGGGAATACTTAAAATAACATTGAAGGATAGGCTCAGGCTCAGACAAATAAAGAAAAAACAATATCTAAACTAAGCTTTACTATATTCCTCACTGTATCTAAGAGAATTACAATTCCCTGCTTATTTAATAGAGCAAGGCAGATGGTGTGGTGAATGGTTCTTCTTGTTGTCAGGCTCAATACAGAATGCTCCATCTCACTAAGAGACGTCTCAAAATAATGTCCAAAATGTTACTTCTGAGATAGCTTTCAGAATGACATCACTTCTGGTCATCTAAGATAGCTTGCAGAATGACATCACTTCTGGTCATCTGACTTCTAGTTCCAGTGCAAACCTCCATTGTTGGAAGCTGGCAGGACTTGGCACCTACCTATAAAAATACACACACAAGGGCCTTTGCTCAAATCTGCTGTGGGTGCTGGAAGTCCTAAAACAATTGCATGACTTCACACTTCCAAAGTAGTAATTAGTTCACCCCAAAGACAATACAGAAAGCTTCCTAGTGCAGACTGTCTCTCTTTGGCTGCATTGAATCCTTCGAGATAGCATCTTTATGGCCTAGTCTATGGAGTGATTTAATTTCAGATATATTTTAAAATTTGCTGGACTGAAGTTAACCTCCTGATTTCCGGTTTCCTCTGTTAAAACATATACATTTAAACAGTTACAATAGTGCATGCACACCACATCACATATTGGAATTCAGTGGTGTGGATATTTAACTCCTGTAGCCTATAAACCGTGGTCACTAAAGAAGGTGTTTGTACTCTGAAGCAGCCACGCGGTAGACATTGAGTTTCATATCACAATAGTTTTATTTACTTTTTGTTGGCTTTGTTAGTCAGGAGAAGCAGGTAGGGATGTCAGCTCTGGATTACAGAAAGCTGACAAGGAGCCAGTTGGCTGAGATAAGTCAAGCCAAAGGACTGGTGCATGCTAACCTGACTAAAGGGGAAATGATTGCAGCCTTTGTCACAGCTGCATCACAGACCAGCAGCAGGAAGACAACCAGACTGGCCTTGGGGATGTACAACTCTCAAAGTGGTTAGTTTGACTTTTCTTCAGAGGACTTAAAAATCTGTCTGCAGTTAGACTTGAACTGGAGGCCATACATTTGGAACTCGAATCAGCAGAGACTGTGGTGTTTGGAGGCTGAAGAGAAGGAGAAACAGATGGAATTATAATCAGCAGAGAGACTGAGATGTCTAGAAGCTAAAGAAAATGAGAGGCAAAGGCAACATGAAAAGGAAATGCTGACTCTTCACCAGGCTCATGGAGATAACGAGAAAGGGAGTAACCGTATCTCAGAAGCAATAAAGGTCAGTAAACTTCTTCCTCAGTACCAAGACGGTGATAATTTTGATAGTTTTATTCATATGTTTAAAAGAGTATGCAAACAGTATAATATTGACCGAGGGCTCTGGGTACAGTTTCTCACCCCCTTACATGGTTTAGCTATAACTGCTGTTTCTAAATTGATTGATACCGATTGCTTAAATTATAATATAGCTAAAAATTGTTTATTGGAATTCTTTAGGTTAACATCTGAAGCTTATAGAAAAAGGTTTTGTGAGCTTAGATACAAGGCTGATCAAAGTGTGTGTGTGATTACATTGATGAGTTAAGCACTTATTTTCATAGGTGAAGGATCATAGAGGATTTGATAAAGGTTCAACAACCGAAAGCACTTATCCAGACAGCAGCAGCAGGATTACATTTTATTTTGTTAATAAAGGAACTGATTTTAACAATTTCAATCATTTGACTTCAGCTTGGGTGGCAGCAGCAGGTTTGCTTTCTATATTTTCATAGGTGAGTGAGTGATTGTCAGGTCAGCACTTTTGAAGGGCTGGCAGACCTTTTGGTGAGGGAACAAGCCTATACCACTTTGCCTGTGGACATAAGAATCTGGTTGGCAGATAGGGAATGCAACACCAGAGATGAGTTGGGGAATAAAAGAAACCTATACCAAGCAAGCAAGGCATCACTGCACAGGAAACGGATACTCAGTGCTGCACATGGGTATGAAGGAACCCATGGTGGGCAGCCTAAACCACCCCAACAGAGTCCTCCAGTAACAGGGGAAGCCAGTAGTTCAGGTACACTACCAGGATCAAGGGTTAAATGTTTTAAATGTTACTAGTGGGGCAATGTAGCATATAGATGTCCATGGAGACAAGGTGGGGAATAAAAGGTGGGGGAGCCAGCAAGTGCGAATGACAGAATGCCAGTGGTAAGTTGGCTGGAGGCAACAAGGGTACCAAACTGATACAGAAGGTTATATACTATCTTAGTTGATGGGAAACGGGCCACTGCTGAGAGAGAGAGAGAGCCTCTGACCTCACCATTGTGAATTCAACACACAGAAACAGAAGAAACAGCATAAAATACACTTGAGGCAGCAACTGGGAACACAGTCCAATTTAATGGTGCTTCTGGTACCTCGACAAACGGCCTTCAAGGAATAACATAAGCCACCACCTTTTCCCATTTTATAACAGAGCTGCTCCAATGAAACGCTGTCAAATCATTCAATTAACATACTTAAAAAAAATACCCCCATACAAACCTTCCAGTGAAATACAAATCCATATAAACCCATAAGTACATTTTAAATAGTGCTACCAACATTAAACATTCAAATTAACATCTAAATTCACACCTTTAGGTTTCAAAGTGTTATAATTCAAATAAATATTCTTTCCATTCTAAATAAACTGGCTAAAAGTCACCCCCTCTAGCAAGAAATGGTCTGGTCAAGACACTAAAGAAGAGACTGGCATCAGATCCCCCATGTGCATTATTAGTAAAATGTTGTGTTCCCAGTTGCTGCCTCTTGAGTGTATTGTATGCTAATCATTGTGAAGCTTGCAATGGTTAGAGGAGCACTACTTGCTTGGGCAGTCTACTCCAGTCAGAGCTTTAGGAGGGACCCTGTTCCAAATACCTTTGACTAGGGTTCACCTTGACTGGGAAGGCGGAAAAGGAAGCAAGCAAGTAGGTGTGTTTGAGGATATCCCTGCAGATGTCTTGATAGGTAATGATTTTGATAATGCAATACCGAAGTCATACCTCTCAAATGTACCAATTTTTGCAGAATGTCCATATTTTGCCTCGTATTTTTGGTCTGTTTCTCATAAAATTTTGGTTGTCTGGCAAATCATTGAGGGTTGAAGTCAGAAAATAGACAGCCATTTGAGTTTCAGACTTCATATCCTTCAGAAAATTCATGCTACTGTAAAACCTGTTATTCGATCAACTTTCTAAGCTTGTAAAAGCAATATTTAAAAAGTGCCCATATTTTTGGACCTTTGTCCCTCCATTTTTTATGGCTTTGTCCAGATTTCTTGCTCTAGGAGGTTGAGGGGTATGACTACCTTATTTGCATGTAGTAACGCGCAGTCAGACTTAGAGACAGGCATGTGGGTCTGGTAGCCTGGGGGGGACCCAGACAGACTGCACAGTTGAAGCCAGGACTAGTGAGGTGACTACTTCAAGGATGGAGCTACCCTGTAGCAGTGAGACTGAAGGTGAGCCACAGCTGCTGGTGGGTACTTGTGTTCCCTTGGGCAGAGTGACTGCAAGGGCAGAAGGGAGTAGTAGTACCCAGGCTTGACAGTGAGGCACCGCTGTCAGAGGATACCAGGTTTCCTGTGGAGGCGGAGCTGGGAAGGTTACAGAGAGAGAGAGTTTTGACAGGCTCAGCTCTCAGACCCTACATTACAAGGCTTGAGGGTGATGGCTAGGGAGGCGCCTGATTGTCAAGGAAAAGGGGATTCCATATACTGGAACAAAGGGTTACTGTATAGAGAATGGACCCCTGAGAGAGGGCTAGAGGGTGATAGAATATAGCAGTTGGTAGTGCTCAGAGCCTACCATCTGGCACTTCTAGCCACAGCCCATGATATTCCCTTTGCAGGTCATATGAGCATAAAGCGTACCAAGAGACGTATTATGCAGGACTTTTATTGGCCTGGGATTGCAAGAGATGTAACTGGGTACTGCAGGACATGGTGAGCAGTGCCAAAAAGTAAGCAAGGCAGGAGGCAAGATCAAAGCTACTTGATGGCTTTGCCTGTGATTGAGGGGCCATTTGAGATGGTAGCTATGGCTATTGTAGAGCATCTGAGTACCCCAAGTTCCACAGGGTAGTATATCCTACAGGTAGTAGATTATGCTATCTGATACTCTGAAGTGGTGGCTCTGCCCTCCATTGAGGAAGAAAAGGTGGCAAATGCTTTGTTAGAGCTTTTCAGCATGGTAGATTTCGCAAAAGAAATATTGACTGACAGAAGTGCCAATTTCATGTCAGACCTGCTGGCTTGTCCATGGAAGCACTGTGGGTTGAAGCACCTAAAAACCATCCCCAGACTTATGGTATGGTGGAGAGGTTAAACTACACTAAAGACCAAGCTATGGGCATTTGCCGACCAGTTTGAGAGAGTGGGACACATTTGCCCATCTGTTAGCTTACAGAGAGGTGCCACAGGAATCCACAGGTTTCTCACCTTTTGAGTTGCTCCATGGGCTAAGTGTGAGGGGACCTCTAGATTTGATTCACAATGAGTGGGAGCATGAGTGTGAATCCCACAAGGAGTCTGTTGTGGGATATGTCCTAATCCTCAGGACAAGGCTCAAGAAATTCATGGGCTTGGCCCAGGAAAACCTGGCAGGAGCCCATCAGCAGAAAAAGGTGTGGTATGACAGGAATGCTCAAGCCAGAAAGTATGCTGTGGGGGCAGCAGGTGATGCTTCTCATTCCTGTCAGACACAATAACCTGCAGGCAGCTTGGGAGGGACCCTTTAAAGTAGTAAGGAAGGTCAGTGATGTTAACTACCCGGTAGAATTGTTAGAAGGAGCAGGGGCACAAATTGTACCACGGTGACATGATGAAATCTTACCATGACAGGGAGGCTCTTGTGCTGAGTATTTGCAGTAGGAGGCAGGAGGAGTCTGAGGGGGATCAATGGCTACAGGGAGCCAGCCAGAAAAATACCAAGTTACTATAGTGGAGCCTAAGGTTGTAGGCATAAGATAGTGCAACACTGTAGTGAGGTTAGTAATGCCAAGGCAGATGGAATCTCAGGACAGGGTATGGGGTAAAGTATTCCCAGATAGGCTTATCCCCCTCAAGCTGCATTTCTCAAGGGGCACTTGAAAAACTAGCTTGAGTTTTTGATGGGGGTTGTGACAAATGAAGGTACTGGCAGCATGGCCAGCTGATATTTTGTAAATAATTACATGTAATTTGTGAGTGTCAAGCTAATTTATACAGGATGCTTGTGTTGCAAGTGTATTAGAACTGTATGTCATGCAAGATGCTGGTGTTACAAATGTATTAGAACTGTATGTCATGTATATCAAACTGACTTGTGTAGATGTTTGTGTTGAAAAGGTATTTATCAAGTGCTTGTGTTTGAAATCTGTCCACAGTGTGCCTTACTGGAGAGAATAGAAATGTACATGCAGTTATTGTAACTGTTTAAATGTATATGATGTTCATCGTGTTATACTGCTGCAGTCATCACACTTGGGTTATTCTGCCATCAGGCGATCCCGCAGTCGGCCGAATCCCAAAGTCTTAGTCCGGCGTCGGTTGTTGTCGCTTCTTCCCTGACATCAGTGCGACTGGGATAAAAGAGGCAGACGACGTAATTTTCTTCAGTCTTTCTTGCCGCGCGGCGCCCGAAGCAGAAGCAGTTTGCAAGTGCCGGTCGGCTAGCTCCTGAGATTTTCGAATCGAATTTCAGCCCAAAGTCTTCTCTAAAGCTAAGTACCCCGTTGGGGAAACTTTTCTTGCCTCAGACCGATGTCAGACAAAGTTAATAATTGCATTTCTTGTGGGAAGCAAATACCTCATAAGGATTTTCATTCTTATTGTATTCCTTGCCTAGGCCCAGACCACGACGTCTGTGGTTGTCGGTTTTGTGCTAGGTTCAACAAACGTGCAATCAAGCATCGGGCAGATTTCGCCCGACATTATTTTGGCAGAAAATTTAACTATAGCATGTCGTCGGAGCAACCGACATCAGCAATGATTAAAAAACACAAGGATAAGGACAGGCAACCAAGGCCAAGACCAGATACCAAGGCCTGCCGCTGGTTCTCCGGTTTTCAGTGAGGCGCCTACGCAGCCCCTGACTACCGCTGCGTTAGAAATTCTGACGGCCTCCCAGACCGAATCAGCTGGGCCTCAGGAGCCGGTAACATCTCACCCCTTGGACGCCAACCCTGACGGTGATCCGGAGATTTTGGACAGGCATTCGGTTTCTTTAGACAGACAACTATCTCTGTTAAGTCTAATGCTAAACTTAAAGCCCCCTTAAAAGTTAGGAAACAGGGTCCACAGACTCCCCCACAGGCCCCTATGCCTAAAAAACAGATGCTTAAGATGGCTGAGGATTTAATTACCCTTATCAGGGGTTCACAACCCCCTCTTGACAAAAGGCCTAGACTGGAGGAAGATTATCCTTCCTCTGACCAAGCATCCATTTCCTCAGCTAACTCTGAGGACCAGGATTATTCCTTCCTTCCTTATGAAGACTCAGATGCTGAAGAGTCCATTCCCTCTGTCTCCCCCCCGAAGACTACTCTTTTGGGGAAACTTTACACACCATGAGGGAACACTTCCACTGGGAAGGCCAAGATTACTCTGACTCTAAGAAAAGACTTCGTGAGTTTCTTCTCCCACAGCATAGACCCCTTGCAATTCCTCCAGTCTTAGACATTTTGGATGATGTTTACACCGTATCTAGTCTAAACCCAGATTCCTTACCTCCTGCACCAGCTAAACCAGACCGATACTACCGAGTTCCTGATTATCATAAGTTTCTATATAAAAGCCCTGTTACAGACCCCAAAACCATTTCCCAGGGTCCCAAAAGGGTTAAGGCCTCTACTGCTAAGAATCCACTACCCTCTGAAAGAGATTCCAGAGCATTAGAAAGATGGGGGAAGAAAGTGTATACGTCTGCCACTTTGGCCATGAGGGCCTTAAACTGCCAATTCCACATGCTAAAATACCAGCAGTACTTGATTACACAGTTAAAGCAGAAAATAATCCCTCAGACAGATCAACCTGATTTCAAAGAGATGCAGGATTTACTGCATGCAGCAGAACAGGTGGGAAAACATACCTTACAGTGTGGTTTTGATTCATTGGAAGCCTCATGTAGAGCAGCTGTCACAGGATCTGTAATACGTAGACATGCTTGGCTAAAAGAGCAAGGCTTACCAGAACATGTCAAAGCAAAGTTATTGGATGCTCCATTGCAGAAAGATGTGTTATTTGGTGTCAAAGCAGAGGAAGTTTTAAAGAAAATGGAAGAAAAGGCAAAATCTATGCAGACAGTTAAAGATTTTTTTACAGGTACAACCTCCTCGTTTCAGCAGAAACTGGCCATCAAAAAACTGGTCCTTTCCTGCATCAGACAAGATCCCAAAGGGGTAGGTACAGACGCCCAAGGGGCAGAGTCCAGCCACAAGATTCTTTCAGGCCTAGACAATGGCATACAACAACTCAAAGAGGTGGAGACGAAAGATCTCAACCCTTCAGGAAACAAACACAATGACTTCCCTGTTCGCCTGCCAAGCAAAATTGCCCTGGCAGCACCTTTGGGAGGAAAACTGGCTCTATTTCCACAAAATTGGCTCATCATAACAAAGGACAAATGGGTTCTTGATATTATTATCCGAGGCTACAGATTTCATTTTCACACTTTACCACAGATGAGAGGCATGCCAAATCTGCCTCCAAACCAATAGGCAGAGGCACAAACGCAAATTTCAGCTCTCATGGATATGAAAGCAATTCAAAAGGCACCTACAAAGGAGCAAGGTCAAGGTTTTTACTCAAGACTATTTCTAGTACCAAGAAAGGACAAAGCCTGGAGACCCATTTTAGACCTCTCAGTTCTAAACACATACCTGGAGGTACCCAAATTCAAAATGCTCACACTACAGCAGCTTCTTCCCATGCTGGGCAAAGAGTCTTGGCTGGTAACGTTGGACCTCAGAGGCATACCTGCATGTCCCTATCAGACAAGATTGCAGAAGATACCTCAGATTTTTGGCAGGTACAACACATTATCAATTCTCTGCATTACCCTTTGGCTTATCTACTGCGCCCAGAGTATTTATGAAATGCCTGGCATCAGTAATTGCATACTGCAGACAAAGAGGAATACAAATTTATCCATATCTGGACGACTGCCTGATCCAAGCGGACAGCAAGGCCATTCTGTTACAGCATCTGGCATTTGTAACAAAGCTGCTACGTTGCCTAGGGTACACAGTAAACAAAAAGAAGTCAAAGCTAATACCCTCACAAGACATAATATTCCTGGGTGCCAGCTTAAATGCAATGGCCCAGATGGCTTATGTCATGCCAGACAAACAAAAACAAATGACTCAATACTTCAAAAAGATGGCAACTTTTTCCCAGCTCACTGCAAGGAAAATCCTGCAGGCATTGGGGTTCATGGCATCCTGCATTCAACTAATTCCACATGCAAAGCTGCATATGAGGAAATTACAATGGTACCTGAAAAGTGTATGGACTCAACACAGGCACAGCCTCGAAACAAGTATACCTCTCATTCCCTGCTTTCAAAAAGAGTTCCTATGGTGGGCTCAAGCATGTCAAATAAACAAGGGTCTTCCTTTTGTCTTACCTCCAGCAAACCAAACTATGACAACAGATTCTTCAGACTACACCTGGGGAGCACACATGGCAGGACAGTGCATACAGGGCAAATGGTCTGCAAAACAAATGCATCTACACATCAACCAAAAGGAGATGCTAGCTGTGCAAAATGCACGGACGGCCTTCAAGGACCTCTAGCATCCAGGACATCTACTAATAAGGACAGACAACACCACAGTTATGTGGTACATAAACAAACGGGGAGGAACACACTCCTACCCTTTATGCAGACAGGCAATGACCTTGTGGAACACAGCATTGTCTTACCAAATACAACTGCAAGCACAATTCCTGCCAGGAAAGGAAAACATATTGGCAGACGAATTAAGCAGAAATTTGGCAGATCCTCATGAGTGGAGACTACACCCACAAGTATTTTCAATGATAACTCAAAGGTGGGCCGCCCAGACATAGATCTATTTGCCTCCCCCAACAATTGCCAACTACAGAAATTTTGCACAAGGACTTATCATTCCCTAGCCTGGAAAGTGGACGCCCTATCATTCAGTTGGACAGCATTGACAGTCTATGCCTTCCCACCACTACCTCTCTTGACCAAGGTATTACTGAAAGTCAGATCAGAGAGACCACAAATGATCCTCATTGCCTGGACTGGCCACGTCAGCACTGGTACCCATTACTAAGGACCTTGACTCACAGCCCTCCATGGATCTTACCTCAATTCCCACTTCTGTTGACTCAGCAAAACACTCAGATCCTTCACAGTCAGCTCAGGACTTTAAATTTAGCTGCATGGAGAATATCTTGAATTATCAATCAACACTTCTCTCAAAGGACGTCCTGAATGCCATTTTGGAGGCCAGGAGGCCCAGCACCAGAAAAACTTACTCAGAGAAATGGAAAAGATTTTGTGCATGGAACCATGCTAAAGGCCAAAATCCTTGGATACCAAACATTCCTCAAATACTGCAATACTTAACTGAGATGCTACACAAAGGCCTTTCTTTCTCATCCATTAAGATCCATGCTTCAGCCATTTCATCTCAATACAATACGGATCCTCCCATATTCTCACACCCTTTACTAAGGCAGTTTCTCAGAGGGGCTAAGAATATAAGACCCCCCCAGAAAACCCCCAACGCCAGCTTGGGACCTCAACTTCGTTTTAGAAAAATTAACACTGCCTCCTTTCGAACCAGCCTTCTCAGCAGAACTACAATACTTGTCATGGAAAACAGCTCTGTTGCTGGCTATCACCTCAGCACGCAGGGTCTCAGAACTACAGGCACTTATGGCAGTGGAAACTTTCATCATTTTCCATCAGGACAGAGTCTCTTTACGAACTAACCTTACCTTTATGCCAAAGGTAGTATCAGTTTGGCTTTGAATCAGACCATTCATTTACCCACCTTTTATCCAAACACCCAAAATAAAGGAGAAAGACTCCTTCACTCTTTGGACATTCACAGACAGCTACATTACTGTTTGGATAAGACAAAGACCTTCAGAAAAACTGACCAACTCTTTGTATCCTATGCTGCAGGTTCACAAGGAAAGGCTATTTCAAAACAGACCATCTCCAAATGGATAGCACATTGTATCCGCTTTTGCTACTCGCACCATGGGAAAGCAGTGCCTGTTAATATTAGGTCCCATTCTACCAGGGCTACAGCAACCTCAGCAGCCTTTCTCAGGGGGGTTCCAACCAAGGACATTCTGGAGGCAGCTACTTGGAGTTCAGTGCACACCTTTACCAAGCACTACCACCTTCCATTATACTCAAAAACCAGAGCTGGTTTTGCCACTGCAGTTCTGCAGGGCATCCTAGCTTCACCTAACCCATTTTAGTACCAGCCAACCATCCATAGCTTTGGGATTCAACCCAAGTGTGATGACTGCAGCAGTATAACACGCTTAACATAGTACAGTTTTGTACCTACCATAAATGTAGATATTAGAGTGTATATACTGCTGCAGTCCAGGTTACCCTCCCACCATCCCCTCTACATACCAGGGTGTTAGTTATAACTCCATGTACATCAATCTGTTGGATGCATGTCTATATGGTGTATTTGCTAACAGCTAGTGCTATTGTTTATCTACTAAGGTATTTTTGCATAGTTATTTGTATTGCCTTCCTAGTTGGGGGCACCTGACATCTGGGGCAAGAAAAACTGAAGAAAATGGCATCGGCTGCCTCTTTTATCCCCCTGTCGCACTGACGTCAGGGAAGAAGCGATGACAACCGATGCCAGACCAAGACTTTGGGATTCGGCCGACTGCGGGGACTGCCTGACGGCAGGATAACCCAAGTTTGATGACTGCAGCAGTATATACACTTGAACATCTACATTTATGGTAGGTACAAAACTGTACATTTTAACTGAAGAAACTGGAAATCAGGAGGTTAACCTCAGTCCAGCAAACCTTCATAAATGTCTTACTGTTATTAGGTTCATAGGTTCATACTAGGCTATCTGCCCTAGGGCATTTATAAGCCTGGCCAGAATGTGTTTGGCTTTCGCCACCCATTTTAAGTTTATTTTGCTATGCCCTTTTTCGAGGTTAGTATACTGTGCCTTTGTCTAACAGTGACACAGAAGTGATACCTGGGGTAAACCTACGATCTCCCATCCACTCATTAAGATTCCTCTTTAAGAGAGTCAATGAGGGACTCTGCCTAACCTGGACTGGGATTTTATTCCAGAGTGAAGGGAGCCTCTGGGTTATGAATCATGTCCCTGCAGCATGTCCTATTTATTTCAGTGCTGAGGTTCAAGTTACTCGAGCGCGTAGCTCGATGGGATTTGGATTTTCTGAGGTGCAGCATGTCCATTAATTCCGGGTTGGACATGGCTTTATACGTCAGGCACAGATCGCCTCTGAACAGGCGGTATGCCACTGAGTAGAGCTGGAGTTTCTTTAACCGGGCAGCATATGGCATCTGTTTGAGCCCTTTGATCCTCTTGGTGAGGTACTTTTGGGGTCTTTCCAGTTGCTGCAGGTGTCTGGTAAGGTACATCCCAAAATGGGCATTGTACTCGATTATGGGCCTGATGAGGGATGAGTAAAGAGGCACGATGACGTCCCCTGATCTAGATGTGAATCCCTTCATGATTAGGTGGGCTATATAAAATGTTTTTCTAACCACTTTGGCCACGTGGTTGTCAAATGAGAGATTGCTATCAACTTGGGTCCCCAGGTCCCTAATTACTTCTTCTGTACTTAATGGATTACCACCTATGTGGTAATTTGTGGGCACTTTGTTTTTGCCAAAGGGGATGACTATACACTTTTTGGCATTTAGCTTGAGGCCATGGCTCTGGCACCAGTTGTCTGTTTCTATGAGGCCCTTTTGGAGGATGCTTGTGTCGACTGAAGAGTCGATTATGGCGCCCAGTTTGCAGTCATCTGCGAACTTGGTCAGCCACAGTCCTTCTGTGTTGGCCTGTACCTCCGAGAAATATATACCGAACAAGAGAGGTCCCAGGACTGAGCCTTGTGGGACACCACTTGTAACTGGTTTGGAGTCTGACATGGCTCCAGCAATTCTAACCATGTGGGTTCTGTCCTTGAGCCAGTTTGCAATCCATCTAGTGACATAGGGGTTTATATTTAAGCTGGTGAGCTTATCTATAATGCCCGAGTGGGGTATTGTATCGAAGGCTTTGCAGGTCCAGGTAGGCTGTGTGGACCACCTTCCCTCGCCAATGGCCTTGGTGACTGTTTCAAAGAAATCAACCAGGTTTAAGAGGCAGGATCTGCCCTTAACAAAGCCGAACTGGGTAGGATCCAGTGTTTGTAGGTCCCCAATATCTTTATTTATGAGGTCCATGATCCTTTCCATAGCTTTGCAGACCAAGCTAGTCAGGCTTATGGGGTGATAGTTTCCAGGATCCGTTGAGGCACCACCTTTATGGAGAGGGACCACTGTTGCTGTACGCCACTCTTTGGGCACATATCCTGTAGTAAGGCTGAGATTGAACAGTAGTTTTATGTTTGGGTTTAGCTCTTCTTGGAGTTCATGTAGGACGCAGCCCGGGACACTGTCCGGTCCCATTGATGCTGTGTTTTTTGCTCTGGAGAGGGCAGCTCTTACCTGAGCATCTGAGATGTCAGAGGGGCAGCACTCTGCTGGGATAGATATTTGCCCTTTTGGTGGGGAGGGGGGGAGTTTGCTGAACCTGTCAGCTAGGATGTTGGCAATGTCTGTGGGTTTGGTGTATTTTTTGTCATTTTGGACTAATTCTGAGCATATCTGGGAATTACCACCCAGGTTCCTAACATAACTAAAGAAAGCCTTGTGATTATCCTTGGTGTCCTGTGCAATTTTTCTCTCGAAGCTAGCCTTAGACAATTTTATGTGTGCCCGTAGTATTTTTGCTAATACTGATCAGTGATGCCTTCCCTTTTTGGGATTTTGCTCTATCATTTAGTAGCTTCCTCCCTCTATTGTATAGTTTGTTTATGGCTGGGGTCCACCAGACAGGACGTCTGCCTTTGGAGGATTGGGTCTTGGTTTTATTTGGGATCGATGATCCATGCATTCCTGAAGGTGTTCATAGAATGCGCTTATAAAGGATTCTGCGGTCTGGGCGTATTTTCCACAGGCCCGGGCTTTGAAGGATTCCACCTCAGTTTTGAGGAGTGTGAAATTTGCTTTAGAGAAGTTTTTCACTGTGGTTTTCTGGGCAGGGGGTGGGGTCGGGATGGGAATATCCAGTGAGATTAGTTTATGGTCTGATCTTACCAGTGAGGGATACACTTCTGGTCTGGAGCATAGAGTCCCCATGTTGGTGATGATCAGGTCCAGTATGTTTTCCCCTCTTCTGGGAGTGGTAACAAGTTGTTCCATAGCATTTGAATTTATAAATTCTAGGAACCTTTGGGCTAGGGTGTTGGAGCTAGAGTAATTCTCCCAGTCTGTTTGGGTAGTTGAAGTCGCCCAATATAATGGTGTTTGGAGAGACCTTCATATTTTCCAGTGTTCTCAGGAAGGCCGAGTGGGGTTCCTGCGTTTGGGAGGGTGGTCTGTAGCAGGCTATAAACTGGAAGGCAGTTTTACCCACTGTTAGTTGCACATGGATAGTCTCTGATGCTTCGTGCTTTGCCACCAACCTGGAGGTGTGGGTATCTTTGATGAATATCGATACTCCCTCCTTTTGTGGTTCGTCCAAGTTTTGGGGCGAAAGCATGGTATGAGGTATAACCTGGTAGTGCTGGGGTGCTCTCGGAGCCCTGAACCAGGTTTCTGTTACTGCACAGATATCGATGTTCTCCATGCTAAGGAGAGTTTCGAAAGGCGTGCATCTTGAGGTTTAGACTTCTGGCGTTGAGTAGCATTACTCTTAGTTTCTTATCCCTTGTGATACCTATGGAGGTGGGTTTGTCTTTTGAGCCTTGCCTAAAAAGGCACTATGGGGTAGCAAGAGCCTTTGCCAATATCCGAAAGCCCAGGGGTGACAGGTGCAAGCCGTCCCTAGCGAAGCATCGTGTCTTGTCGAGCATATCATCCCAAGCTGACGGGCATTGGATCCCCTTTGAATGACACCAGTACTTAAGCCAATTGTTGAAATTGATCATCTTGTCTTCATATTGTGGCATCATTCTTGGTGACAGTAAGATGCTACTCAAGGTCAGGGTCATACCGGCCTGGGCTACATGCTCAGAGAGCTCCTTTATGTCTCTTTTCATGTAGTCCAGGGAGGTACGTCTCAGGTCATTCACACCAGCATGGACAATGACTGAGTCATATTTGTACTTGCCTTGGAGTGACCGGAGTGCTTGTGTTATGTGGCGGATCCTAGCGCCCGACAGGCTGCTCACGGTGACCCTCTCCTTGTTCAGCCTGGTGAGCGGGACGTCAGTGTGCCTGACGATAGAGTCACCTATTACAAGTGTATCAGGTGTGTTGTTTAGTCTTAATGGATGTGACTGTTTGGCACACTGGCTTTGTGAGATATGTGTTGCATGTGTTTAGTTTTGGGGTAGCGGCTGCTTGGGTGTCTGCTTTAGAGGTCTCTGCTGCTTCGGCAGATCTTTATTTAGAGCCTCCAAGTATGTTTTTGTGTGATTATGTGTTTGGTTTTCTGTCGTGGTAGGTCTATGTGAGACTGGAATTGTAGTGAGTGTGGTTTCCTTTTCCTCCTGACTGGTTATGCCAGTACTGAGTTGAGAGAGCTTAGCCTCCAGTTTGGCTATATGGTTGCATCTCTCACATGTATTGGAATTTGTTGGGAGGAGGAGAGGGTTGTCTGTGTACCTGAGGCAGTTGTAACATTGCCTCAAGATTCCCAGATTCACCAGCTGGACCGGAGAGGAGATTGACAACTGACCTTTGGACATGCTAGAATAATATTGGGAATTCCTTAATAATTGAAAACCAGAGCCAGTGGGGAGTGAGGGTGTAGTGCTTTTAATTTTTAGTGCTGACTTATATAATTGCTTTAGTGAGCAAGTGCCAGGTAACTTAAGTGCAATGTGTTACAGGTAACTTAAATGCAAAAACGACAAACAGTAACTTTCTTTCAAGTGAAACAAGGAAATAAGTACAGTAAGCAATGCAGATATCACTAGTGATCCACAGAAGCGCTGAGAAGCCGCGTATTAGGTGGAATTAGAGTTCCAGGGAAATAACAATCATATAAACAAAGCTAGATTCAGCAGGCCTGGATCTAGTCTATGCTACAGCAAACAAGGTGTACCAATTTCAGTAAGATACAGTTCAAATATTCAGGCACTATAAACCTTTAACCAGAAATTCCCAGCTCAGAAGGGCAGAGTCCAGCCTCTTCTCCCACAAGAGTGCAGACCACAAACCTTCTTAATGTAAAATAACTGGCCTGAAGCCCAAGTGCTTAAACCAGAACTAATACACTTTAAGAATAACAGACACTGGGCTCTCAATCAGCAGTTCCCAACTTAGAAGGATGAAAGCTACTTGTCCTGCCACCACAGTGCATGCCACAAACCTTCCTAATGTAAAACAACTGGTCTGAAGCCCAAGTGCTTAATCCAAAAGACTTGGAATGATAATCAAGTTACTACCAAGCAGTAATAAATACAATTGAATACTTTAGAGAATGCCTGGATTAGTGCTCAAGTTACACAAACAAACCTAGATCCAGCAGGCCCGAATCCAGTCTATGCCACAGCAAACAAGGCGCACCAACTTCAGTAAGAAGCAGTTCAGATATACATGCACTATAAGCCTTCAACCAGAAATTCCCAGCTTCGAAGGGCAGAGTCCAGCCTCTCCTCCCACAAGAGTGCAGACCACAAACCCTCTTAATGTAAAATAACTGGCCTGAAAGCCCAAGTGCTTAAACCAGAATTAATACACTTTTAGAATAACACACTGAGCCCTCAGTCAGCAGTTCCCAACCTAGAAGGATGTGTAAACTACCTGTTCTGCCACTACAGTGCAGACCACAAACCCTCTCAGTGCAAAACAACTGGTCCGAAGCCCAGGTGTTTAAACCAAAAGGCTTAGAATGAGTTACACCAAGCAGTAATAAATACAATTGAGTACTTTTAAGATGATGCAAAAGTAAAAAAAAAGTAGGTAGAAACACAAGTACAGTAAAAGCAGATGAAATTTTTTTTTTTTTTTTTCTGAACAAGTGCTGAGATCAAAGAAACAGATTTGAGTGCTGAAACTAGAAAACTGGCTAGTTATAAGAAAAAAAAAACTAAGCTAGAAGGCTTCCCTCCAACACAGAAAGGCTTGGGGGCTCAGAAGCCTGCAAATAGTCTATACCACTTAACAGGAAAGGCAGGAAACGAGCTTAAATTATTATTATTTTTTTTTTTTCTGTTTCCCAGATGCTCTCTTTGTACACAGTAGGAGTGCCTGAAATCAGAATATGATCTCACTGCACTCAGTTGAGTGAGCAAATGAGATGGGCCCAGAAGGAGTATCCAAACACAAATTTACAAGAGGGGCGGGCAGTTGCAAGGCCACTAAGATTAACACCAAAACAAAAACAGGGAGGGTGGCTGGGACTAACTGAAGAGCAGAGTCAAAATTTCCAGTTCAGTTAATATTCCTTCCACACAGTTAAAATCAATTTAAATACTGTATTTTTTTGAAAAAAAAAGAGCAGATAAAGGTACTTAAATTCTCTTATACGTCCAGTTGAATATAGCAAGTTCTTAGCCGGCCAAAGCAGAGGTTTTTAAGCAGAAAATATTTCACACTGTACCACTTAAATAGGCAAGGACAGGAAATCAAAGTGTGTGACTACCCCCACACCTGTAATTACTAGCAAATAACAAAATTCAGCAAACACTGACTAACTTCCAGTTCAGCTAATATTCCTTCCACACAGTTAAAATCAATTTAAATACTATTTTATATAAATATATATATATATATATATATATATATATATATATATATATATATATATTGTATAACAATTTATTATTTTATATATATATATATATATATATATATATATATATATAATATAACAATTTATATTGTTGGATTAGCATTAGTATATGTGTTGTAATAGTAATATTAGTATACGTTGTATGCACATTGAGTTCGAAGTAACACAATTTTGTTCATTTGCACTGTTGTGCAGTCTGAATGACAATAAAGTTCACTTTGACTTTGGCTTAAAATGTATCTGAAATCACTTTGTAGGCTAGGCTTATAAATATGCTATCTCGCATGTTTCAGTGCAGCCAGAGACGCAAAGTCTGTACTAGGAAGGTTTCTGTATTGTCTTTGGAGTAAAGTAATTACTACTCTGGAAGTGTGGAGATATGCAGTTGTTTTATGAATTCCAGCACCTACCACACATTATTTCAAAAATGCATATTA
>NC_056732.1:711699949-711864949 GCF_019279795.1 Protopterus annectens | reverse complement strand
AGCTCCGATGGAACCATCACAGAAAAAGGCCAAGGTTTCGGTTTCCAGGCCTACTTCCTCTGCCTCTCCACCATTGGATGTCCCGCCAGAGTCCAATATAGGGGTTGAGGGACATCCGACAGGACCATCTACTTTGGCTGCCCTTGAGGAAGATGCTTCAGAAGTCACAGCCAGCGTGTCCACAGAGATGGTCCTGAGATTGGTCCCTACAGATGTCGAGGGGGAACCAGATATCTGATGACTGACCGGGATACCACTGCCTGAAACCCCTACCGTTTCCAAGACTCCTGAACCCAGACCTTCCCCGAGGCCTATGCCGTTAAAAAGAAAACAAAACACCAGACTCCACCTTCTAAAGGAGTACCCAGACTCGCAATCCTTTACCACCTCTTTGATGCAAGCCTTCATGGCCCTTTGGCCCACAGCCACTTCCCCTTCCACTTTTCCATTGCTTAGTTCCAGGCCTGCTTATACCACTTCCCACCCTTTGCCTACTGCCCAAGATGGAGAGGAAGAACAGGAACCCTACTACTCATCTTCAAATGAATCTGTCTCCTATTCCTCACAAATTGCCTTCCAACTTGAATACTATTCCCCAGATGAGGACGCCATGGAAGGTGACTCTCCACCGGAGAATATCACCTTTGTGTAGACTATCACAAAAATGAAAGAATACTTTAAATGGGACACTTCCCAAATGACTGAGACTCAAAGGAGGTACTTTAAACTCTTACCAGTGGAATCTCTTTCATCTTCAACCATCCCACCTGTCATCCTGCCTAACTTGATGCCTTCACCTCAGCATCAAAGAACCTAGACTCACAACCTCTGGCCCCTAAGAGACCTGACAGGTTCTTAAAAGTTCCAGATGAACAGAAATTCCTAGTTAAGCACCCCCGGCAGACCCTTCTGTAATTGGTGTATCGCCTGATAAGCAATGTAGACTGATTCTTTAGCATCTCTTCTGCCCACTGATAAGGAAAGCAAAGCATGGACAGGATAGGAAAAAAAGTTTACACTTCTTCCACCCTAGCCTTCAGAGCTATCAACTATTAAATGCGTCTTGGGCATAGTCTCACAAGGCTCTACTCTCTTGGCATCCACCCCTGATTGTCCCACCGAATCTGACATAGCATCTAAACTGTCCCTGGCTTCCCAGGTAGCCAGACATTCTATTAGATGCAGTTACGATGCAGTAGGGGCCTCTGCTAGGTCTGTTGCTTCTGCAGCAGTAGTCTGCAGGTACTCTTGGCTAAGCCTCCAGCCCCTACCAGAGGATTTAGAGTCCAAAATCTTAGATGCCCCATTAGGCCACAACTTCCTGTTTGGTAAACAGCCTGCAGACCTTTTCAAAAACCTGCAGGAAAAAAAGTAAAGAGCTGCAAGACATTAAGCACTTGCTGGTGTTTCCCATCCCTAAATACTAAAGGAATTACTCTGCTAAGATTATCTTTGTTAGGAGGCCCCCCTCCTCTGCTACCCCCTTCCTCTTCCTGGCATAGGAGGGGAGGGGAACCAGGAGACGAACCTCCTCCTGACCAGTTTCCTCACAACCTAGTCAAAGACAGCCTTTTCAAGATAGACGTGGACCCAACAATATGTGAGTGCCTTGCCCACCTCCCCTTCTCAACCTACCTTTCCCACAGCCTCCCCATTTGGGAATCCATCACATCAGACTGCTGGGTACTGGCAATCATACAAATTGGATATTTCCTTTCTTGGAAGGAAAAAAACCTTCCAAGGGGCATTCCTTTTCCCCCCAAAAATCAGCTCCATCTCTTCCCTCACATACTGCAAGACCTTCTGAGATTAGGAACCGTAGAACCTGTCCCTCCAGGGCAGGAAGAAAAAGGCTTCATTCAAGACTTTTTCTGGTCCCCAGAAAGGGTGGTCCTTGAAGACCAATACTAGATTTTTCCTTTCTAAACCTTTTATTGAAAGTTCCAACATTCAGAATGTTATCCCTTCAAACCTTTCTTTTTTTATTGTGAGCCCAGGCCTTTATGGCCACACTAGACCTAAAGGAAGAATATCTCCATATTCCCATAAAACCCTCCAACAGAAAATTCTTATGTTTCACAGGGCCATGTTCTCATTTTAAATTTACAGCCTTGCCTTTTGGTTTGTCTTCTGCACCCAGGGTATATACAAAATGCCTAGGCCCAGCCATAGCTTTCTGCAGAACCAAAGGTGTCCAAATCTACCCCTACCTAGATAGCATCCTCATTCTAGCAGATACAGAGGACACCCTCCAAAAATCATCTGAAGTTCACCACTTCCCTACTTCACAGCTTGGGATTCACCCTCAGTCTCCTAAAATCATCCTTAATTCTACAGCAGGACAAGATCTTTCTAGGCTGCAGGATCAGATCAGACCTAATGCGGGCTTTCCTCCCCCAGGACAAAGTCCTGTCACTCTCCATTCACTTCCAAAGCCCTATTACAGGTTCATCAGATATCTGCAAGACAATTCCTGCAGATCCTGGGACTCATGTCAGCTGCCATCCCGATGCTGCCCCTTGCCAGAATGCACATGCGAAAGCCCCAGTGGTACCTGAAAAATGTGTGGTCACAATACCAGCATCCCCTAGACCAACAACTTACCCTCCTACCATGCCACAAAGCAGAATTAAGGTGGTGGATCCATCAAATACTTCTGAACCCAGGCTTTCCATTTCAATCACCCTTCCCAACCCAGCATATGCATACAGATGCATCAGACCTAGGGTGGGGGGCTACGATAAAAGGTTTCAGGAGGCCTGGAATCTTACCCTCCAAATAAAACGTATCAATGTGCAGGAAATTACTGCAATTCTAGCCCTGAAGCCTTCCTTCCTTCAGCTGGGCCCCGTTCTGATATTCACAGACGACACCATAGTCATGTGGTATGTTAACAAACAGGGATGGACCAAGGTCTGCCTCCTATGCCGGATAACACTACAAATTTGGGACCTCGCCTCCAGGCATGGGTTAACCCTGCAGGCAGCATATATCCACTCTCAGGACAACAAACAAGGGGATAGTCTCAGCAGAACATCCTCTCTACAGCACGAGTGGATGTTGAACAGGGATACCTTTCCAGACATTTTCCACCGGTGGGGCACATCTCAGGTAGATCTGTTTGCCTCCCCCAGAACAGATAATTGAAAAAAGTTTTGCACCAAGGACCACTCTCCACTTGCCTGGAGGGTAGATGCCTTCAGCATTCCATGGAACGGATGGTTTCTGTATGCTTTCCCCACCCTTCCCTCTCATTCAAAAAGTCCTCCTGAAAGTCAGGAAGGACAAACCAAAAATCTTGCTGATGACTCCCTGCTGGCTAAGGCAGCACTGGTTCCCCCTACTTCACACATTAGCCAAGGGCAATCACCACAAGTTAAGCCACAAAGTGGACCTTCTCACACAACAAAAGGGAACTCTAATTCATCCTCACCAGCAGATGTTAGGCCCAACACTCTTGGTGATAAACTTGTAATCCCTTTCAGACACCACTACTCCGAGGACATGCTTTTAGTCCTGAGGGAGGCCATGAAACCTACTACTAGGAAGTCCTGCTTATCAAAATGGCAAAGATTTTTTAAATGGTGCCTCCATAAGGGCATGGACCCCTGCCAGGCAGACCCCCCCCCCCGTCCTTACCTATGTGTGTGAACTAATTAAGGATGGTCTTTCGTACTCTTCAGTAAAAGTCCACCTATCAGCAGTTTCAGCCCGTCTACCACTAGACCCCCCTTTACTATCCAGGCTAGAAGTCAAACTATTTCTGAAAGATGTCTTGCACATCAGACCACCAAGAACCCCCCACCCCCGGGACCTAAAGTTCATTTTGCAGAAACTAACACTGGCCCCATTTGAACCAGCTAATGCTGATACGCTCCAAATGTGTACAGGGAAGACTGTACTGCTGGTAGCCCTTACTTCGGTTAGAAGAGTGTTAGTTACAAGCTTTCATGGCCTGCTTCCCTACACTACTTTCCATAAGGATAAGGTGACCCTATGCACTAACCCTTCCTTCATGCCTGAAGTGGTCATCTAATTGCCCCTAAACCAATCCATTCACCTGCCCACCTTCTTTTTCTCGCCAACCAATGACAGTGAGAGGATACTTCATTCCCTGGTTGTGCACAGGCAACTAAGATTCTACCTAGACAAAAACTAAGCCCATCAGAAAATCTAACCAACTATTTGTATCCTTCCACCCTAGGACCCTGGGCAAGGCAGTCTCCAAACAAACCATTTCCTGTTGGATCAGGAAAACTATTTCCTTCTGCTACTCCCACCATGGCAAGCACCTACCCCAAGGGGTAAAGCACACACTACTAGGGGCATGGCAACCTCCATAGCCTTCCTCAAAGGCCTGGACACCGTCTCCATCCTGGAAGCAGCCACCTGGTCTACAACTCACACCTTCACCAAACACTACAAATTAGACCACATCTCCAGAGCCTGGGCAGGGTTTGCTAGAGCAATCCTGCTGGGCTTTGTGGAATCGGCTACATCTACCTCCACCCTTTCCTCTAATTAAGCTGTGGTACTCTCCCACACTAAGAATACTGCAACATAGGAATAGAAGACCTAGAATAGTTGTGTAAAATCTTACCATAACCTTAGATGTCCTTCTCTTCCATATTGCAGTATTCCTTCCCACCCACTTATCCCCCTTTTTCACTACTGACAAAACATTAGGGCACTGTGAAGCTCTACCCTAGATCAGAGGCAGATTAGCCAGCATGACACTTTGCACCTTTGGCTGGGATCTCTTGTTATTCTCTATAGAACTGTCCAGCTGGGGATTCAAGTTCTGAGGTCTGTGCTTGCAGATATCACATTTAAGGTCCTTGGTTTATGGCTCTACGTGTGACGTCCCACTCACCTACAGCAGCCAGGCTTAAGCTTTTGTACAGGAGCCAACGCTCGGGTCGCCTGAGGCGAGGAATCCCTTACTAAGAATACTGCAACATGGAAGAGAGACATCTAAGGTTATGGTAAGATTTTATACACCTATTCTTTCTGTGCAAATGTTGGAATGTAAGTCCCATACACGTGCAGTATGTCAACAAATGCGGAAGAACAGGAAACAATGTGGAGGGAGACTACAGCACCATTATACAAAGACATTTAAGAAAGGTAAGCAAGTTCTTTGTTATATAATGTCATTATATAATTACAATAACGGACTTGTGGGTGTGGATATTTGAACCCATGATTGGCTTTGTTTAATCACTCTGGCTTTGGCCTTGTGATTAAATCACGCCAAACATTTGTAAATCCTCATATGCCCACACCCACTCATTGGTTATTGCTCAAGTATTACATGTCGGTGGAGTGGTAATAATTCAAAATGTCTGCTGAAGGTGCTGCAGAGCTAATTATATGTGTTGGGCAGTAGACAGCACTTGCATATCAAGAAAAGCACAATCTACAAAAGAGAGGTGTGCAGTGGTAATGGGATAGACAGTAATAAGCTGCAGAATGGCATAAGCAATTCTAGAGAAGCTCATGTAGCCAGTGTTACTGATGGCAGGGCTAAGGCAAGCTAGGGTGGACTAGTCAGTATGTACTCACTTCTGCAATGTATCGGTGAATAGCTGCGACAAACACCAGTTTGGGTGTGCACAGCATAGAGAGAAAATAGAAGAGTGGAGAACAGCAGTCAGAGATAAACTAGAAGGCTATCCGTAAGATTTGAAAGGCTACGGGAGGAAGGGAGGTTAAATTTCTGTGATTTCTGTGGAAAGAGCCTCTTTTTAAATTTTACAAAAGAAGGATAAGTGGGGAAGTTAGTGAAGGATGGCTAGGGATGAGAATTGAGAGAGAAGGGCAGGTAGCAGACGTAGGTAGATAAAAAATAGAACAAGCAGACTGGGATGGTTTAAGCACAAAAGGTGGGGAAGATAGTGGTTAAATGCTCAATCAGAGTAGGTAGACAAATGGTGATGAGGAGTGTTGGATAATGAACAAGGAAAAAGACTTAAGCAAAGGGATCACACCAGCATAGAGATAGGTTGGGGTCTTGATGTGTTTGGCTGCCAGCCCAGACAGCAGTAAATACAGGCACCAGTCACTTGGTGGCCGATGATATAGGGTGGCTGCTTCTCTGGAGGCCTGGTGGTTGGGGCTTGCTGATTTGTTCCCGAAAGAACCTGATGTTCCCTTTGTGGATGTCTAGCTTCTGATGCACCTTGACATTAACTAGTTTCTATATTTCATACTAGGAGACCCCTTCCCTACCTTCAGGAGAGGAGTCACTTGATACACGATTGGATGACACATGCTTAAGAATAATAACAATGCAGATGCGAACTGCTACACAACACATGCATACCCTACTTATTGGAGAAGCACTTCCACCTTTCACAGCAGCCAGTCAACTGCTGCTCTTTGGCCACTGGAAAACAAGTATGTAATGATGAGATAATAGAAGACAGTGGTACTAGAAAAAGGATTTCATTACATTCCTAGCTCTGTCCTGAACATCTGCCTAGGTCCACTCAAGGAGCAGTATGATAGGTAGCCCTGTGTACATGGGCATCTTTCAGAGTCAGTGTTGTAGACCGTAGCGTCACACCACTAGGTTATGGTTTTAGTACTGGCAGTGTTGATGTAATTTTGACATATACAGGAGCATATAGGTCACACGCTTCATCACCATAATGTACACAGCCCATGCATTTCACACTGGTAGAGGCTCAAACAGTTTTGCTAACTAGCTTCATTAGACACATTGGCAGGCTTTTGTTAGCTTTATTATAAAAACTTGATACCGTTTTGCACAGCACTGCTTACAACTACACACTTCAAAATAGAGGAATTTCTGTCAAACCTCTTTAGATGTGCATCTTCCTGCAATAAGGATGGAGTCATGCCTGGCGAAGTATCTTAACAACAACAACAAACCCTGTGATGGATGTCAGTGAGAGTGAGGCAGAGTTTGTGGTGCATGTGTAGGTGGGAACCCATTTCACTGCACCATTTGCTTATTTATTATTCCTTTAAAAATGCTGCTTCTGTTCTAGACTCGACTAAAACTCAACCAGAGCTGGTCTTTACTTTGCCATTTCCCTCTCCCTTTCCCATTGCCTATACTGTGTTATCAATTCCTGGTAGGGGAAGGCAGTCTCTAACCTGCAGTCCAAACTTGCAGTGTAGCTTCATTTCCACTCTGCTACCTTACCTTCCTTAGCTATCTGCTCCCAATACTTTAGTTCCTTTGCAAATTTTCTCCTGTACATTCCAGCTCCCTTTTGCTTATTTTCTCTACCCTTACATGCAGTCATCCCTGTTGGCAAAATCTCCTTTCTTGTATTGGCTTAGTTGTAACACTTTCTGCTACTTTTTGAATATATGTTGTATTGTTGATGGGAGAAAAAGTGCTGATAACTTTACAGGTACTAGAGCAATAAATCTTAAATGCTAGACTGGTAACATTTTTTCATGCTTTCCATTTTCTAGTTTGTTTGCTTAACAATAAACATTTTCTCGGCTGCAGCTTACACAAAACATCAGTCTGTGCTTCCACTTGTACAAAAGCAGGGGAGTTGCTGTATTTTAATACCCATATAATATGGTCAGTGCACTTTGATATTCCTCCAGCAGTCCAAAATAACATTATTACATAGCTTATTTCCACCCGTTTTCTTGCTACAGTATAACCCCAGAAGCATTCCAATCAAGAAAAAATGCT
The DNA here is from genome assembly GCF_019279795.1 of Protopterus annectens. NCBI lineage: Eukaryota > Metazoa > Chordata > Ceratodontiformes > Protopteridae > Protopterus > Protopterus annectens. The sequence goes on along the minus strand of NC_056732.1, from coordinate 711,857,265 downwards.
TTCTTTAATAAGACTAGAATAAACAGTCATTGGTAAGACTCCCTTACCTCACTTTTAATATATGCATGCATACTACGCTGAACTCCTTTACAATATACATGCAGTTTACTTCAAGAAATATACTAGTGACAACAAAAGCATTTTTTTTTACTCCGGTTACTTTTACAGTCCCTTAGTTGTCTTTCTAAAGATTAATGACCAAGTGGTAATTGTGCTGTAGAGTCCTTCCACCAATTTAACACAGTCAACAAACTACCAGTCAATTTTAGTCATGTCTTGCAGAAGCACAGTTCTCCTGTCTAAATTGCATCTTATGGAAATGGTACTTTACAATTCATTTATTTCCTAATTTCACATTATTGCTGGTCGTCTTCATCACCTTGAGCACCCAGTCCCAGCTTTTGCTTCAAGTCCAAGGTACTGCTGATTTTATTTCTAGTCATCTCGTGTTTTTTTTTTTTTTTCCTGGCACTCATTCGTTTCCCTTAGAACAAAGGAAAAGCTTTCACTATCAAGTTTTGTGTAGGTTTTTTTTTATTGGTAGAAAAATGAGGCAGTCTCTCCTTTAGCTTGATGGATCATTCTTTGCTGGGTAAACTTTTTGTCCTTAGCCTGTTTTGCATCCAGACTTGACTTTTATTAATTTCCAGGAGAAATGTTTTAAAGACAGCTGGATATAGCAATTTGAATCTCTCGTCTACTTCTCAACATCCCCGATTTGTAGGGATAAACTTGCTTCTCTTCTGCCTGATGTATAATGAGTAGTCACTTTCCACAAACACTGTGGGATCACCAATTTTAAATACGTTTCCCGTCAGCTACATTTGTGTCAGGAACCGCCTGATGTCCTTCAAGGATGCATCTGCAGTCATAACATATGGGTTGTCCTGCCTCAGGCAGCCCTTCGGTCGGCCAGATTCCAAAGTCTGGGTCTGGCCCCGGCTGATGTCGCACTTTCCCCGACGTCAGAGCGTCTGGGGTATAAAAGCATCAGCCGACGCCATTTTCCTCGGTCTTTCTTGCTGCGCGGTGCCCGAAGCAGAAGCTGTTCGCAAGTGCCGGTCGGTCAGATCCAGTGATTTCAGCTACCGAAGACTTTGAAAAAAGCTAAGTACCCCGTTGGGGACTCTTTCTTGCCTCAGCCGATGTCAGACAAAGTAAATAATTGTTTAACTTGTGGGAAACAAATACCGCATAAGGATTTCCATTCTTACTGCCTTCCTTGCTTAGGCCCAGACCACGACGTATCGGCCTGTTTAGCCTGTGCCTCCTTCAACCGACGAACTCTTACACGTCGGTCGGAGTTTGCAGAGAAATTTTTTGGAGCCGCTTTTGCTTATAAAATGCCGTCTGAGACTCCGACTTCGCATATGGTCAAAAAACTTAAGGAAAAGGACCGACACTCGCGGCCCGCGGTTTCGGCTGAAACCACGGCTAGGCCTACCGCGAGTGTCTCTGTTTCGGCCGAAACAGAGTCCTCGGCGATTCACTCTTCCGAAACCATACTTCCGACCACAGAGGCCCGAGAGGCCCCGGCTGAGTCGGCTTCAGAACTACCTACCGAAGCTAGTGTTCAGGAATTGTCCGACACCATACCTTTGGACATTTCTACCCCTGCACGTGGGGCAGCTAGGCCCCCAGCTTCTATGTCCATTAAGGCCTTTTCTAGGGCTAAAGCTGCCAAACTTTCAAAAGCTTTGCCTGCCAAATCTACATCCCAGAGGCCTTCCTCTAGTTCACAGATCCTCAGCCTTGCTGAGGACCTTATCTCCTTAATTAGGGGTTCACAACCTCACCCAGACAGGGCCTCTCAACCTCCTCCAGACAAAAGGCCCAGGACTGACCCCTCTGAACCACACTCCTCAGATGATTCCACAGATGGATCTGACTTGTCAGACCACCAGGAAGGGGCTTACTCGCCTTATGAGGATTCAGATGCAGAGGAATCTATCCCTTCGGCCTCCCCTCCTGAAGAGTTTTCCTTTGGGGAGACTTTACACTCCATGAGAGAGCACTTTCAATGGCAAGGTCAGGATTTCTCTGATTCTAGAAAAAGATTAAGGACCTTTTTGCATTTGCCTCAGCATAGGCCCTTAGCTATACCTCCTGTTCTAAATGTAATTGATGATGTGTACAATGATGTCAGTACAGCCCCTGATACTCTTCCTCCAGCCCCTGCCAAACCTGACAGATATTACAGGGTCCCGGATTCTCATTTCCATCTGTATAAAGCCCATGCAGACCCAGAAACTATTTCTCAGGGCCCTAAAGGGGTTGCAGCCGCTACTGCCAAAAATACCCTACCCTCTGAAAGAGAGTCTAGAGCTTTAGAGAGATGGGGAAAGAAGGTGTATACATCTGCACCTCTTTCTGCCAGGGCATTAAACTGTCAATTCCATATGATACAGTACCAAGAGTATATTTGTTAGATGAACTGAATAAGAAACTTTCTTCTCCTGAACCCTTAGACCGTAAATCCCTTCAGGATTTGGTACATAACTCACAACAGGTTAGTAATCATTTCTTAAAATGTGGCTATGATGCACTGGAGGCTTCATTTAGATCAGCTATGACTGGTGCAGTTATTCGTAGGCATGCCTGGCTGAAGGAGCAATCTTTGCCGGACCATGTCAAAGCTAAACTCCTCGATGCTCCAATGGAGAAACAAAATTTATTTGGCTCCCCTGCACAGGAGATTCTAAAAAAGGTTGAAGAAAAAGCAAAATCTGTGCAAACAGTTAAAGATTTCCTGCAAGTTCAACCACCGAGATTCAGCAGAAACTGGCCTACAAAGAATTGGTCCTTTCCAGACTCTAACAGAGCCCAGAGAGGCAGGAACAGGCCCTAGAGGCAGAGGTCAATCAAGGGCTCCTACAGAGGCCGTCAGTGGCAGCCTGCCAACCAGAGGAGTAGTGCAACAGCTACAACTACAACCACTACTACAGGACAGACCCAATGACTTGACTCTGATTCCGCCTACCAGGGATCAATTGGAAGCACCCTTGGGCGGAAAGCTGGCTTTATTCTCAAAAAACTGGCATTGCATTACAAAGGATACATGGACATTGCAAATAATAGACAAAGGATACAGGTTTCACTTCCACACTTTGCCAAAAAGAAGCGGAATGCCAAACCTTCCACCAAATCAGAAGGCAGAGGCTTTAAGACAAATCAGCAATTTACTTCTGATGAAAGCTATAGAAAAGGTACCATGTTCAGAACAAGGCCAAGGATTTTACTCCAGGCTATTCCTTGTACCAAGAAAAGAAAACCAATGGAGGCCTATTCTCGACCTGTCCGCACTGAACACTTATCTCATTGTGCCAAAATTGAAAATGCTGACCCTACAGCAACTTCTTCCCATGTTGGGCAAGGAGTCTTGGCTGGTGACTCTAGATCTCAAGGAGGCATACCTGCACGTCCCTATCTGACCAAATTGCAGAAGACACCTCAGATTTCTTGCAGGATCAGAGCATTATTAATTCTCAGCATTGCCCTTTGGCTTATCTACTGCGCCCAGAGTATTCACGAAATGCCTGGCATCAGTAATTGCACATTGCAGACTACAGGGAATTCAAATTTATCCATACCTGGACGACTGCCTAATACAAGCGGACAACAAGAAAAAATTGTTAAAGGACTTGGCCTATGCCATACACCTGCTACAGACCTTGGGATACACAGTCAACATCCAAAAATCAAGACTAGTACCATCCCAAAGGATAACCTTTTTGGGTGCAGATCTGGACACAAACACCCAGATGGCTTTTCTCAGAAGAAAAACAAAAACAACTTCCAGATTACTTCATGATTCTGACAAGACAAACTCAGCTTACTGCAAGGAAAATCCTGCAGGCCCTGGGTTACATGGCATCCTGCATAATTTTAATCCCACATGCCAGGCTGCATATGAGGAAATTACAATGGTACCTAAGGAGTGTATGGTCTCAACACAGTCACAGTTTAGAAACCATGATACCAATCATTCCATGCCTTCAAAAGGAATTCCTGTGGTGGGCTCAGGCCTGCCAGTCCAACAGAGGGTTGCCTTTCAACAAACCAAAAACAAGGCAGACCATCACCACGGACGCCTCAGACCGAGGATGGGGAGCACACATGGAGGACAAATGTATCCAAGGCCTATGGCCTCAAGGGCAGCTAAGCATGCACATAAACCAAAAGGAAATGCTGGCAGTGAGGCATGCAATCGCGGCATTCAAACCCTTCCTCCAACAAGGACATCTGTTAATAAGGACAGACAACACCACGGTCATGTGGTACATAAACAAACAGGGAGGCACACATTCCTACCCTCTATGCTGGATGGCTATGAATCTGTGGGATCTATGCCTAAATCTCAATATCCAACTGCAGGCCCAGTTCGTGCCAGGAAAAGAAAATGCACTAGCGGACAGCTTAAGCAGAACTACCATGGATGCACACGAATGGATGCTGCACCCAGACATCTTCAAACTCATAACAAAGACATGGGGAATGCCTGAGATAGATCTGTTCGCCTCCCCACTCAACCACCAACTGAAGACATTCTGCTCAAGGACATACCACCCACAAGCTTGGAGGGTGGACTCTCTCTTTCAGCTGGAATGCCCTAACAGTATATGCCTTCCCACCTCTCCCATTGATGTACAAGGTTCTACTGAAGATCAGGGAGGAACAGCCAAAAGTGATACTAATAGCTCCGGACTGGCCAAGACAACACTGGTACCCACTATTGAGAAGCATGTCTCAGGCAAATTCATGGCCTCTCCCCCTATGGCCTCTTCTTCTAACGCAGAACAATTTCAAGACCCTGCATCCCAACTTGAAAACATTGCAGCTAACTGCCTGGAAAATTCCTTAAATTCCAATCAAACTGTTTTATCTCAGAGGGTGAAGGACATTATCCTGGAGGCTCGCAGGCCTTCCACAAGGAAGACATACTCAGCTAAATGGAAGAGATTTCTCATTTGGAGCACATCAAAGGGCACAGATGTCACAGTGGCAAACCTAGCACATATCCTAGAATACTTAGCAGAATTGTTCCACAATGGCCTGTCTTATTCTTCCATTAAGATTCATGCTTCAGCAATTTCAGCAGAATACAATGTGGATCCAGCCATCTTCTCACACCCTCTCCTCAGACAATTTCTGAGAGGGATCAAAAATGTTAAACCTCCAATGACACCCCCTCTACCTGCCTGGGATCTAAATTTTGTGCTTGAAAAACTGACACTACCTCCTTTTGAACCAGCAGCATCAGCGGATCTACAGTTTCTATCTTGGAAAACTGCATTCCTTCTGGCAATCACTTCAGCAAGAAGAGTATCTGAGTTACAAGCGTTAATGGCAGTGCAGCCTTTTCTTATTTTTCACCAGGATAGAGTGTCACTAAGAACCAATCCTACTTTCATGCCAAAGGTGGTATCTAGGGTATCCTTGAACCAAGCTATTCACTTGCCTACGTTCTTCCCTAATCCACAGAATAAAGGGGAAAAACTTTTGCACACCCTGGATATACACAGACAACTACGCTACTATTTGGACAGAACAAAAACTAGCAGAAAAACTGACCAACTTTTGTAGCATATGCAACTGGGGTGCAAGGAAGAGCAATTTCCAAACAGACAATTTCAAAATGGATAGGAAATTGCATTCGCTTTTGCTACTCCTTTCATGGAAAGACAGTTCCTGAAAATATCAGGCCTCACTCCACAAGGGCCACGGCCACCACTACAGCTTTCCTACGGGGGGTGGCTACCAAGGACATTTTAGAAGCTGCTACTTGGAAGCTCCATGCATACATTTGCCAAGCATTACAATCTACTTTTATACTCTAGATCCAGAGCAGGTTTTGCAACTACAGTCCTGCAGGGGATCTTAACTACACCATCCTTCTCTTAGTACCTCCTCCCCCAGATTGGCTATGGTATTCTACCCATATGTTATGACTGCAGATGCATCCTTGAAGGACATAGTACAGTTTTGTACCTACCATAAATGTAGATGTCCGATAGGTATGCATCTGCAGTCAGGATTACCCTCCCTCCTTCCCCTCTGTGGTATTCCTAGGGTGCTTACCCCTCTTTTAGCTAGCTGGGGGAATCTATTATGGTGTATTTGTTTGTTTATTCATGTATATAATTTGCAAATGTTTGGAACTTTTCAGCATTTATCCAAATTTAGCCTTCCTAGAGGGCACCTGGCATCTGGGGCAAGAAAAACTGAGGAAAATGGCGTTGGCTGATGCTTTTATACCCCAGACGTTCTGACGTCGGGGAAAGTGCGACATCAGCCGGGGCCAGACCCAGACTTTGGAATCCGGCCGACCGAAGGGCTGCCTGAAGCAGGACAACCCATATGTTATGACTGCAGATGCATACCTATCGGACATCTACATTTATGGTAGGTACAAAACTGTACTTTCTTGGTCTTGGCTCTTTTCTGTGGCCAGATTTGGAGCAGACATATGGTGTGCTGTTTTGATTAACAAATCTTCCAGTGGAATACCAGTCCAGTTGCTTATTTGTACATTCATAAAATGAATGTAGTCTGTTCCTTCCAGTTTCTTTAGTATATCAGAAAATCTTTCCACACATGCTGGGTCTAATTCTGCTAATTTTTGAAGCAGTTCTTGAAAGCTTAATATTCAGCATTGTCTTCATTTCAGCATTTGATTTCAGCAGTTTTATCAGCTTTTTTGAGTAGCTTATTCAAGCTTTATCTTTCTAGCTATATATCATTTACTTCATATATTCCAGTGTCTCACTTCTTAAGTGCATTTATTTTTCCTCTAAAATTATTGAAAGCCATCTGTTGTATCACAACTGAAACCTGAACAACTCCTTGCTGAACTGCACAGCTCTCTTCCACCAGTGATTTTTCTTTTCCTTTTTACTTTGATTTACTCTTACCTTCTCCAGATTTCTTCTTTGCTGATTTCCAGACAGTGTTGTGACTGGCCGATTGCTGAATTTTACCCCATTTGTAGCTTGCGGTCTCGTTTTTTTACCCTTTTCTTTTTCACACTTGGGAGAGCTTTAATCAACCTGCATTCCAGGTTGCAGAAATATAGGAATCCCACACTTTCTGCATACTTTGATAATCTCTAAACAGAGTATTTGAAGCAGATTTTCTTCCCTTGTCACTTTAAGGTTTGAATCTTTTTCGGATTTTAAATATACTGCAGTATGCAGTTTCCTCTTCAGCTATATAGCAGTGTTTAAATAAGAGTTGTTAGAAATGTAAACCATGTAGTTGGTATCTGGTATCTTCTATAAGACTGCAAAACAGTAAAGTAGCATATTTCCAAAGTCAGTAGATTTATAGGCCCCAGTGAATGGGGGATAAGGAAGCTGTGAGAATTCCAATACATCCTTGTTTATGATCACCCACCAGTGGTCTGTCTGCTCCAGTGAAGAAGACAGATAAAGGTGCAACTATGGCCCTGACAACCCACTTTAGAAAAGTGGTTTGGTGTGTAACTGCACAGGCAGGATGGATGGGCATGTCCATCCTAATGGGAAGAGGAAGATTTGCACACTTGGTTGGTTTGATTTCTCCTGAGGAAATCTGGTGAAACAACCATGTACTGCTGCTTGAGTGTGGGCAGGTCTTCCTGCTGACATCAGCCATTTGAGATACTGTCCACTCCTGACCCACATTGCACATCCCACCCCACCCTCAGGATGTTACTGGTTGGGTGCAAGTGCAGGGAGTAATGGGTAAAACACTCTCTCAGCAACACTATGATGCTGCGGTATCATATTCCCTCAGCAAAAGCATGTTGCAGCCCAGGATCTCCTCAGCAGTCTTGAATGTTGTCAGAACAAGTCAAGAATAGGTGGGCAGTTTTGGTAGACTCATCAGTTTGAGCAGTGAATGGTTAACTGCTAGGTAGCCAAAAATAATGCCAAAGTATAACTATTTTATGTTTCCTAGTGGGTGGTAAAGAGCTAAGATATACACATACCTTTCTGTTTGAGAATTTTCCTCCTGCCAGAATCACTAAAATGAAATGAGTATGGTGATGCAAGTACAAAGACACGATCTTAACGAAAAGTGTCATGAGTTTTCATTCAACCAGTATGTGGCCTGCATTTTTTTAAAGCTGAATTTCCCACAGAAGGGAAAATGGCTAACTCATCTTTTTTTATATGCAACAGTGTTGGAGCCATTTTTGGGGAGGGAATTACTCTGGGGAAAAGGAATATTGTATTTGTGTTTGTGGCATGGTTGTCCTTTAAGGCTGGAAAACTTGCAGTAAATAAGGATGACTGCAGTAAAGAATGCAACAGCAAGCACAGTGCAAGAAGGCATACCTGGTTAAGAATTCATGCTTTACTAGGTGATGTCAAAGAGCATCTTTTGGATATCCTTCTGGACAAGAATTTACTGTTCGGTCCTCTGCTGAAGAGATACTTAAGAAAGTAGAAGGGAAGGAAGAATACCTTGGAATCGGCTGAGCAGTTGCTTCGTCTTTCTGTACCTATATGCAGCAGAAACTACCTTGCCAGAAAATAGCTGTTTTGTTAAAAGCAGTTTAATTCAAACAAAGGGGAGATTTAAAAAAAAAAAAAAAAAAAAAGCAGGCATGGTTAAGGGCTCCCTATTGAAACGTCGACACTCAAAATGCTGAGTGATGACACTCTATAAAAAATAAATAAGACAGAAAACCCAGGAAAAGAGCAAATCTCAAAGATTGCCCTTCTACTTTAAACGTCTTTTTTTGTAGGGGTCAAGCCTCCTCCACAAATCTGTATATACCAACTCTGAGAATGTCATACCTCAGAAAAAAGGGAATATTCTAGGAAATTGTTATCTTGGACTTGGTATATGCAAGTCTATTCTTTTGGCCATTCAGTCTCTGTGTTTTGGAATTCGCTGTAGTGGGTCCTGTCATTTCAAATGGATGGCCTGGCTAAGGAACAGAGGCAAAGGTAGGTGGAGGGGGAGTAAAGTCTTCTTCCTCTTAAAGCATTAGTAGGGAATACTGACTGTATCTCCCAATCCCACCCCCATTCTATTCCTTGCCTTTATTCCACATTAGTGAATAAATGCCAGTGTCTACAAATCACTTCCTTGAAAATGTTAGGAGGTGAACTTTAAGCTGATACAGCATGTAAGATGCCTTCTTGATGAGTAAGGGACTGCCCGCATGAGTTATTAACTTGAAAACATTAATGTAACTTTGATTAGCCACCAAGAAAACAATCTGTTTGTTCAGAATAGTCTTTCAAATAATGTGTTGAACAGCAATCTGTCCTTTGCATGAAATGTTAAACTGAGGTCCATCTGCCTGAGTTGGTGATAGCTCAGATGGATATAAAGGATCCATAGAACCTATTGAAAAGAGTTGGGGAAGTCCCCTCCCCCGGACAAATATCCCTTAGTCAGTATAAGTCCCTCTCCTCTTCAGGTTTCCCCTGGAAAGAAATTACTGGTGTAATGGAACTAGCTGGTTCAACAACTTAACAAAAAAATAAATAAATCTGTATATGTGTTTGCCTGTTTGTCTATCTCTCTGTCTCTCTCTCTCTCTCTGTTCAACCATTCTGTACTTAAACTTAGCGGTGAGTCGCAAAACATATAATAATTCACCATATTGGGAGAGCTTTAATAAGATGGTTAGGATACATGCTATCTGCGATTAAAAAAGCTGTAACTGCTGTAGGTTAAATATAGGTGGTACTATGAAACACTCTCTCCAGTGTCTCATCACAATAGCATATTCAAGAACTTGAACACACAAGAGTTGAGCTTCTTGATAAATGTTGATCCAAATGCAGTCTTTTGTAATTTGTGAAAGTAGTTTTCCAAGTCTGACATTGGACCGCTACACACGAGGGAATTCATCAATGTAGCAGTCATAAAACGCAACCATTTTACTGAAAAAAATCTGTGCAGTTAATATATGCAGATAGCTGCATACATTTTTTTTCTTAATTTGCTGGAAAATTTGCCTCTCTGACCACACTTAAGTGCAAGTAATACTTCCCAAAAAATAGAAGTAGTTGTGAGTAAGACAAAAATGCAATAAACTCCTTGTGTAATCTGTTTTCAGATCAACAAACTAAGAAATCCTTATGGTTCCCTTGACCAAGGTGCATCTGAGAAAGATCCAGCAGTACCTGAAAAGCCTTCATGGACAATGCAGTTGCACGTGGGCAAAAAGCTCTATACCCCCTTTTCTCTCCAGTAAGAGGGATTCACATGGTATTGTTGTCAGCGCCTAAGAAAAAGGGGGATTCCATTTGCAGCCCTAGACCATCAAACCTCCTCTTCTTTCATCCCCTTTACAGTATTCAGTAATTTAATTGCAGTTGGTTTAGAGTTTGATTTCCATTTTCTAGTAATTGCTTTTTTGTCAGGCAAGTAGCATTAAACTTGATATAAGGTCTTACTTTGCCTATGCAACTCAGAACCTATGTCCCAGATTAACAGAATCATTTCCTTTATTACAATGACTTGCTCTCCCAAAATTTCTGACAAAACATGCAGTAGAGAATTTTTAAAATATGCTAACTCGTTTTTTTTTTTTTCTGTCACACCATCAGCATTTGCTGTGTACCTGAGGAACACTTATCTGAATTCTCTGCACTCACTTTAAATAAAAAAAATCCTAAACCTTCTGGACTTTGTTGTAGTCTTGGGGGTTGTCCAGATGTCCTTCCATTGATGTTCATCGTGCATACAGCTGCAGTCATAACAGATGGGTTCTCCTGCCGTCAGGCAGGTCCTCGGTCGGCCGAATTCCAAAGTCTAGGTCCGGCGTCGGTTGTTGTCGCTTCTTCCCTGACGTCAGTGCGACAGGGGTATAAAAGAACCAGCCGACGCCATTTTCTTCAGTCTTTCTTGCCGCGCGGTGCCCGAAGCAGAAGCAGTTCGCGAGTGCCGGACGGCCAGCTCCTGAAATTACGAAAATTTTGCAAACAAAGTCTTCTTGAAAGCTAAGTACCCCGTTGGGGAAACTTTTCTTGCCTCAGACCGATGTCAGACAAAGTTAATAATTGTATTTCATGTGGGAAGCAAATACCGCATAAGGATTTTCATTCCCTCTGCATTCCTTGCTTAGGCCCAGACCACAACGTCTCGGTCTGTCGTTTTTGTGCTACATTCAACAAACGCACCATTAAGCGTCGGGCGGAGTTCGCCCAGCACTATTTTGGCAAAAGATTTAACTACATTATGTCGTCGGATACTCCGACTCCAGTTTTGACTAAAAGACGCAAAGATAAGGACCGACACACGAGGTCCGCGGCCTCTACCTACACCACGCCAAAGCCGACTACAGGTGGTCTGGTTCTCAGCGAGGCACCTATGCAGCCCCTGCCTACCGACGACACTTCATTGGCGGTGTCTACTGTGCCCGAGGTCGCAGGCTCCTCGGCCCACACCCTGACTACAGATACCGAAGCCACTCTAGGTGGTGAAACTCAGAATGTAGACAGGTCTGCCTCCTCTCAAGGTGTCTTCAGGCCTTCCTCTTCTTTTTCCATCAAGGCTTTCACTAAGTCTAAAGCAGCCATGCATTCTAAGAGACAAGCTACATAGGGCCCTTCTCCAGGCCCCATGCCTAAAAAACAGATGCTTAAAATGGCTGAGGATTTAATTACTCTTATCAGGGGTTCTCAACCCCCCCCCTGGACAAAAGGCCCAGAGTGGAGGAAGAATCCCCCTCCTCGGACCAGGCCTCCATTATTTCAGAGCACTCTGATGAACAGGAACATTCATACTCCCCTTTTGAAGATTCTGATGCAGAGGAGTCCATTCCCTCTGTCTCCCCCCCCCTGAGGATTACTCTTTTGGGGAAACCTTGCATACCTTGAGGGAACACTTCCACTGGGAAGGCCAAGAGTACTCCGACTCCAAGAAAAGGCTTGGGGATTTTCTCTTGCTCCCTCAGCACAGGCCTCTGGCTCTACCTCCTGTCTTAGACATACTAGATGATGTGTATTCGGAGGCCTGCCTTAACCCAGACTTTTTACCTCCAGCCCCAGTCAAGCCTGACTGGTACTACCGGGTTCCTGACTCACACCAATTCTTATACAAAAGCCATGCGGCTGACCCAGAAACTATCTCACAGGGCCCCAAGGGAATTTAGGCCTCCACTGCTAAAAATCCATTACCTTCAGAGAGAGATTCCAGAGCTTTAGAAAGGTGGGGAAAAAAGGTATACACCTCTGCCACCTTAACCATGAGGGCATTAAACTTCCAGTTCCATATGTTAAAGTACTAACAGTTTCTGTTATCACAGTTGAGAAGCAAAATGTCACAACCTGAACAACCAGACTTGAAGGAGTTGCAGGATTTGATGCATAGTGCAGAACAAGTGGGTAAATATACCTTGCAATGTGGTTTTGATGCTCTAGAGGCCTCATGTAGAGCTGCTGTTACAGGATCAGTCATACGTAGACATGCCTGGCTCAAGGAGCTTTACCAGGTCATGTCAAAGCCAAATTACTAGATGCCCCTCTACAAAAAGATGTATTATTTGGTGTTAAAGCTGAGGAGGTATTAAAGAAAATGGAGGAAAAGGCTAAATCAATGCAAACAGTGAAAGATTTTCTACAGGTACAACCTCCACGTTTCAGTAGAAATTGGCCTTCCAAAAATTGGTCCTTTCCAGCCACGGACAGACCCCAAAGAGGTAGATACAGGCCCGAGGGCAGAGGGCAATCTCAAGGATCGTTTAGAGGCAGACAATGGCAAGCTCCTACACAAAGAGGTGGTGAGAATAGTTCACAGCCATTCAGAAAGCAAACCCAATGACTTTCCCTTTTGCATGCCAAGCAAGGCTCAAAGGGCAGCACCCTTAGGCGGAAAACTGGCATTATTTTCGAAAAATTGGCATATTGTCACAAAAGACAAATGGATCCTGGACATTATAAACAAAAGCTACAGATTCCATTTTCACACCCTTCCACAAAAGAGAGGCATGCCAAACCTGCCACACAATCAAAGGGCAGAGGCACAAAGACAAATTTCAGATCTCATGGACATGAAAGCTATTCAAGAGGTGTACCTACTCAAGAACAAGGTCAAGGTTTTTATTCCAGACTATTCCTGGTACCAAGGAAGGGAAAAGATTGGAGACCTATTTTGGACCTATCCATCCTAAACAAATTTTTACTTGTGCCAAAATTCAAGATGCTCACATTACAGCAGCTTCTTCCCATGCTGGGCAAGGAGTCTTGGCTGGTAACATTGGACCTCAAGGAGGCATACCTGCATGTCCCAATCAGACAAAATTGCAGAAGATACCTCAGATTTCTTGCAGGTTCAACCCATTATCAATTCTCTGCATTGCCCTTTGGCTTATCTACTGTGCCCAGAGTATTCACGAAATGCCTGGCATCAGTAATTGCCTACTGCAGACTTCAAGGGATACAAATATACCCATATTTGGGCGACTGCCTGATCCAAGCGGACAGCAAGCGCATACTTCTGAAACATCTGGCTTTTGTAATAATGTTGTTGAATTCTCTGGGGTACACAGTCAACAAAAAGAAATCAAGGCTAATACCCTCACAAAAAATAATTTTCCTGGGTGCCAACTTGGACACAAACACCCAGATGGCCTACCTCACGCCAGAGAAACAGGGGCAACTAACTCAGTACTTCAGAAAACTATCACATTTCACCAGGCTGACTGCAAGGAAAATCCTGCAGGCTCTGGGATTCATGGCATCTTGCATCCTACTAATCCCATGTGCAAAGCTGCATATGAGGAAACTTCAATGGTACCTGAAAAACCTATGGTCTCAACACAGCCACAGTTTGGAAACAATAATACCACTGATTCCATGTCTTCAAAAGGAATTTCTGTGGTGGGCTCAAGCATGCCAAAGAAACACAGGTCTTCCATTCTGCAAGCCTCAAGCAAATCAAGTCATCACAACAGACGCCTCGGACTACGCCTGGGGGGCGCACATGACAGATCAGTGCATTCAGGGCAAATGGTCCCAAAAAGAAAAGCACCTACACCTCAATCAAAAGGAAATGCTAGCAGTAATAAATGCTATTATAACTTTCAAAGACCTTCTGCATCCAGGCCAACTATTGATAAGGACAGACAACACCACAGTAAAGTGGTACATAAACAAACAGGGAGGAACCCATTTATACCCCCTATGCAATTTATACCCCCTGTGCAGGCTGGCCATGTCACTTTGGAACATGGCTCTGGAATTATAAATCGAACTTCAAGCACAGTACTTGCCAGGCAAGGAAAACACGCTGGCAGACAACCTAAGCAGAAATATGACAGACCCACACGAATGGAAGTTGCACCCTCAAGTTTTTACAGAAATAATTCAAGCATGGGGAAGGCCAGACATAGATCTCTTTGCCTCCCACAAAAATCACCAGTTGACAAAATTCTGCTCAAGGACTTTTCATCCACAGGCCTGGAGAGTGGGTGCTCTCTCTTTCAGTTGGACAACAATGACAGTTTATGCCTTTCCACCTCTTCCTCTGCTGCCCAAAGTTCTATTAAAAACCAAAGCAGACAGGCCAAAGATGATTCTCATTGCTCCAGACTGGCCAAGACAGCACTGGTACCCACTCCTGAGGAGCCTGACTCATTCCCCACCATGGACCCTACTTCTAATACCTCTTCTTCTGACTCAGCACAGCTTCAAAACTCTTCACAGTCAGCTGAAGACACTCAATCTGGCCGCATGGAAGATTCCTTAACTTCACAACAGACCCTACTCTCCAAGGAGGTGCAGGATGTCATTTTGGAGGCCAGAAGGCCTTCTACTAGGAAAACTTACTCCGCAAAATGGAAGCGATTTTCTGCCTGGAATGAGAAAAAGGGCCAGAATACTGGAATACTGAATTTACCTGAAATATTACAGTATCTAACAACAAGAATTTTTCAAGAGTGCAACATGTAGCTTGCCATATGTCTTGCCCAAATAGTGTCCAACTGATATAAACATCAAACGATTCGTAAAAACAGCAATTTCTTTATTAAAGTGAACAGTGGTAAGCGCTTTCACGTCTAAAAGACGCTTCTTCAGACCTCTATGTTACAGCATTGGCTTGTTCATTAAATATAAAAACAATTAACACATTCATTTAATCAATTAAAACAATACTGGTTTAAAGTGCAAGTACATCTTATTTTCATTTGTCAAAGTAATAAAACTTGTGTGGGATGTATTTAAAACCAAAACAAAAGCTTAATATATGCTCTATGTTTAAAAAAGCAATGTTAAAAGTGTATAAGCTCTATATAAAAATATGTAAAAATATATGTTTGAGGCCTCAATAAAGACTTTTACAACTATATTATTTAATTCCTAAAAAATTTAAAAAACTGATGGTCGATGTCCGACTAATTGCTGTATAGGAATCAAAACCTTAAAACATATAAAAAGAACACCTATTGTATATCAGTGTCAATGTTTTAATGGCCTGGACAGTAAATGCGGCTTTATAGTAATTTTTTCATTAAGCCCAAATTTATGTGCCTGTAGCCTAAGAATCCATCTATTCCCTATTTCTTCTGTGTGATTTTTTATGTTGCCTAGTCTATTTGTCCTTGCCACTGTTTCTAGTACCCCAAACTTAAAACTATGAGTGGATCCATATTCCATAATGTGGCGTGCCAAGGCATTGGTGTCATTTTCTTTACTGCATAAATGTGTTCTCTAATCCATTCGCGGAGAGTTCTATTCATTTTTCCTATATAGAACTTGTCACATGTTATACATTGTGCAACATAAATTAAATCTTTTGTCTTACAATCCGCATACCCTCTAAATGTGTATGTCTGACCTGTATGAGGATGTGTAAAACTTTCTTTGTCAGTTATGTATTTGCATTGGTTACATGTGCGACAGGGAAAGGTACCTTTCCTTTGTGAGTGAGGTAATTTCTTCCCAGCTTTTTCATAGCACAACATTCTTTTTAAAGATTTCATGTTTTTATAGGCTATACTTGGCTTATCATCTATAAACATTCTGATCTTGTCATCCATTAATAACAACTTCCAATTATTTTCTATTATTTGCTTCACTTGTCCATTCCTATTTGTATATGGAATAATTAATCTATTTTTCTTTCTTCCAGTAATTGCAATGTCCCCTTCATCATGTGTTGGCCTATGAAAAAACGGTTTGCCTTTTTGTGTTCTTAGGCTATTGCATGTTGTGATTATTTCCTTTACCTCCTTCTCCTTGTATCCTCTTGCAGTAAATTTGTTAACCAATTCTGATTCCTGTTCTCTAAAAACCATATCTTGTGTAGTGAGCTTAGATGTTCTAAGTACCTGGTTCTTAACAATATTGGAATATATATGTTTGGGATGCATGCTATCACGGTGTAGCAAGTTGTTTCTCCAACTCGGCTTCCTAAAAATTTCTGTGTCTATCCCATGTGGCCCTTTTATGAGCCTCACATCAAGGAATTCAATCTCAGTCTTGGAATGTGAATCTTCAAAAACCAAAAAGTCTGTGGTGCCATTCAAATATTTCACAAAATCATGTAGGTCTTTTTCATTACCCCCCCATACAACAAACACATCATCAACAAAACGACCGTAGTATTTAATGTGTTCAACATATAGTGTGTCGTTGAAAACGTAAGTATCCTCCCAGTAAGCCAATACCAAATTGGCATAGGAGTTTGCACAGGGGGTGCCCATGGCAACTCCAATTGCAAAAAATAGCTGTCTTCATGTAACAAAATATTATTCTCTAGCACCATTTCTAATAATAGCAACAGTTGTATCACCTTATTGTTAGTCCTTTTTCTAATAAGTAAAGTCTCACATATTCTGTGCCTATGGTATTCGGAATGCAAGTAAACAAAGATTTGACATCTAAAGTTACAAGGATGTCATCCCTACCAATTGGCATCCGTTTATCAGATTGAGCTAAATTTTCCAAGAATTGTTGAGTGTCTTTCAAAATGTGACCTGCTCCATTAACAAATGGTTTAAATTGTTTGTCCAAGTAAATCGATATTGATTCTGTTATCCAGCCTTTGCTGGAAATGATGGGTCTGAGGGGGGGATCAGACAATTTTTTGTGAATTTTTGGAAGACCTCTAAATATAGGTACCAGTGGATCTTCTATTAAAAAATATTTATAGAGATTCTCATCTATCACGTTACTCAATAATAGATCGTATAGATGGCCATGGAACTTCTTTATTAAATTATTTAAAGAATATCTACCCAGCAATTTATAGGTGGCTTTGTCTGCTAGCATATCAGCTATCTTCATCATATACATAACTCTGTCCATTACGACCACTGCTCCACCCTTGTCAGCCTGTCTGATGACAATTTCCTCATTCTTTTGTAAATTAAAAAGAGCCTTTCTTTCTGCACTTGACATATTAAAAAACTCAGTCTTTGCATCCTTATTATCATATAAATTCATTAAATCAGTTTTGCAAGCTCGCTCAAATACATCTAAGAGTGGATGTAATGGTGGTATATAAACAGACGTTTTTTTATATACATTAATATTCTCTGTATTTTCAGTGGCTAAGTTACCATTGGAATACATCATTTTTAATGCAATATTTCTGGTAAACATTTTTATATCAATAATGAAATTAGTAACATCAACAGTATCAGAGGGTATGAAATTCAAGCCTCTGTTCAATATTGACTTTTCAAATTCATTAAGTTCATATTTAGAAATATTTACCACTAATTCTTGCTTATTGACTTCAAGGCTTTCTTCTGCCTTTCGTATGTCTCCTCCGTGAATTTTCTCTTTCTCACTTTGTTTTGTGGGGACCATCTCCTCCTTTCCTGTGTGTGAATGGGTAAGGGAAAAGATGGATATCCCTCAGTTTCAGCAAAGACCTCATTGTCACTGTTTGTGAAAACGACCGCCGAACCATTCACCGGCGTCTTCCTACGTACAACAGCCTCAGTGGGATGCTCCTTCTCTAAAGTTTCTATTCTATTTGGGGCATTCCCTTCACCATTGGCGTGTATTATAGCTGCTGTTGTTATTTGTCTCTTACTAGTGATCGTATCTCCCATGCTGTTTGCGATATTAATGTTGGTGATGTTGTTGTTCAAAGGCTCCGTATTAACGCTGGCTTCTGTTGATGAAATCATGGGTGGAGTCTCACTGTTAGTGACTAACGGCTCCTTGGGTGGATGCGTAGTACGTATCTGCTCCGTACGACCAGTAGAGTGAGCATTCTGTTCAGTATCTAGCTGAGCTGCTAAGCAGTGGACTTTCATTCTCCTCCATCAAAATCCATGCCTCAGCCATTTCTGCAGAATACAACACTGATCCTCCTTTATTCTCTCATCCCCTCTTAAGACAGTTCCTCAGAGGGGCTAAGAATATAAAACCCCCAAGGAAACAACCAATACCTGCTTGGGACCTTAATTTCATTCTAGAAAAGCTGACCTTGCCTCCTTTTGAGCCAGCTGCCTGAACAGATTTGCAATATTTGTCCTGGAAAACAGCCTTCATTCTGGCTATCACCTCAGCTCGCAGGGTATCGGAACTACAAGCCCTCATGTCTGTGCAGCCTTTCATCATTTTCCATCAGGACAGTTTCCTTACGAACCAATCCGTCCTTTATGCCAAAGGTGGTATCCAGGGTAGCTTTGAATCAGGCTATTCACTTACCTACCTTTTACCCTAATCCTCAAAACAAAGGGGAGAGACTACTACATTCCTTGGACATCCACAGACAGCTACGTTATTATTTGGACAGAACAAAGCCTTTCAGAAAATCAGAACAACTCTTTGTGTCCTATGCTATAGGAGCTCAAGGGAAGCCAATTTCCAAACAGACAATCTCAAAATGGATAGCCCACTGCATACGCTTTTGTTTCTCTTTTCATGGTAAAACTGTGCCGGCAGGCATCAGATCTCACTCCACAAGGGCCACAGCTACCTCTGCAGCTTTCCTCAGAGGAGTTCCTACCAACGATATTTTGGAAGCAGCCACTTGGAGTTCTGTGCATACCTTCTCCAAGCACTACCACCTACCATTATACTCCAAAACTAGAGCAGGCTTTGCCACTGCAGTCTTGCAGGGCATCCTGGCTCTTCCTAGTTCCACCTAGTGCCTACCACCCCTTTTTTAGCTTTGGGATTCTACCCATCTGTTATGACTGCAGCTGTATGCACGATGAACATAGTACAGTTTTGTACCTACCATAAATGTAGATGTTCGAGTGCTAATACAGCTGCAGTCCAGGTTTCCCTCCCTCCTTCCCCTCTTGGGACAGGCTTATTGGCTAACACCTCCTCATACAACTTGATTTGGGGTATTCATTTATGGTGTATTTGCTTGCAACTACTGTTTTTTTGATTATATTGCACTGCATTATTACATAAATTTATGTATTGGCTTCCTTCTGGGGGCACCTGACATCTGGGGCAAGAAAAACTGAAGAAAATGGCGTTGGCTGGTTCTTTTATACCCCTGTCGCACTGACGTCAGGGAAGAAGCGACGACAACTGACGCCGGACCTAGACTTTGGAAATCGGCCGACCGAGGACCCGCCTGACGGCAGGAGAACCCATCTGTTATGACTGCAGCTGTATTAGCACTCGAACATCTACATTTATGGTAGGTACAAAACTGTACTTTCCTTTGCAAATTGCCTTTCCAGTCTCTCCTCCCAGTTTTAGCCTCCTCTGATTGATTCTTATAATTATCATGCAATATTTTATATGCTGTACTAATTATCCTTTTTTTAGCAGCTGTTCCTGTTCTAGACTACTAAAAACGTTAGCATAGCTGGTCTTTAACTTACTAATCCTCAATCCTTTAGCCTTGGCCTTTATTCTGTTACCATTCTTGGTATGGAAGGCAGTCTCTGACCTGCAGTCCAAACATCTGCTTAGCTTCATCACAGTTTAACTTTACCTCCCTAGTAATTTGCTTTCACTGCTTTGATTCCTTTGCTAATTTTCTCCAGTAAATTCCAACTCTGTATTTCTTGTTTTGTGCACCATTGTTTGCAGTCATCCATTATTAGTAAAATCTTTTTTCTTGATTCCTATGTTGGCCTAGAACACTTTATGCTACTTTGAGCACAATGTTTTCTCTCTAATTTCTCCAAGTGTTTTGGAATTCTAATATCATGATGGGAAAGGATCCCATTCCTAAGTCATGGTACAATTAGAGTTGGTGAAATTAGCATGATTTTAGTCTGTGATGATAACCCAATGCGCTCTTCTCAACACCTGCAGTGGTTCTATATGGTGGCGGTTCTCTTAAGGATCTGCACCCTAGATTCTACTCTATTTCTTGTCCCCCCCCCCCGTAGTTTCATCATTATCCCCTTCTAATTTGATTTATAAACTTCTGCTTGTGTTGTTCACTTGACCTTTTATTATACAAGAAGCTGAAATGATAATAAATGATAAAACGTTTAAACCAACGGGTTTGTATGATTTTAATTCTGTTTCTCTGGTTTATTCCCTGAACAGCAGTTTTATTTAAGTATATTAGAGAAGCAGTGTGTAAATATATGTATGTATACTGGAATATCCCTGGGATCTCAGAAGAAAGATAACATCTAATCTAGTGGCCCAATATTGTTTTTGTATTTCCATCAGAGAAATGAGAAGTGTTAACTTCTGTTTGTTTATATTAAGTCTTTTCACTTGTAACACCAGTTGAAGTTAAACATCTGCTCTAGAAAAAAGAAGCATGGCTTATCAAAAGTCTGATAACTTAATACCTGGTGGGATATGAACTCCATGTGTGTGTTGGGGGGGGGGGTTACTATAAGTTGCTAATTTATTGCACTGGGGATGTGATGGCTAATTTAGTTTGTTGAGAATGTATGTTTGTGTTGATTGCTGCATGTACAGTCCTCATTGTCAGGGTCAAATCCATAACAGCTCAGATTTTATTGAGTCTGCCCCATTCCTCAGAAATGGTAAGACCCCTGAGGATGTTTATATTAGGTGGCGTATGGAAGCTCCTCACAGTACTGGGTAAGAGTGTATGTAAAAACATGGGGATGCCATTTCTTCAGGTTTTTGCTTAGGTGAGGGGCAGATTGGAAAAACAGGATCTTGATAACCTTTGTCCTCTAATAAAAAAACACATCCTTATTTAAAATTTATTATGTAAATATTTTAAATCATGTTAGAAAGTGTAATCTCTCCGTAATTCATTGTCCTAGTTTTCTCTGTTTCTGCTGTATTCCACTCTGTAACCAAACTGGTTGATTACAATTGAAAATCAGCATACTTTATGGGTTGGAAATGGAGTTGATTGATTTGGAATGTTGGTCTAAACAGCCTTAATCTTTTCTTCTTCTTTTTTTTTTTTTTTTTTAACAGCATTATTGAATTATCGCTTAAGACATAGGCAAACATACATTTATATAAAATAAAACATTCCATATTAACATGTTCACAGTTACACACATTATATATCACATACATGCTTTATTTTCAATCCAGCATTAACATAAATTGCTTAATTCTTGCCTTTTCTTAAACCCTACTCCTCCTCCAAAACATTATTCTGCATGCATCTCACTTCCAGTTCTTTTATCTCTGTTATAGTATTCACTACTTCAAATACAGTTGGTTTAGACTGTGATTTCCAGTTTCTAGTAATTGCTTTTTTTGGCAGCCACCATAATTTAACTTAACAAACCCTTACTATGTCCTGGCAATTCAGATAATGTCTCCCAGCGACCCAGCTAAAAAAAAATGATTTCCTTTGACAGAGTACTCTGTAGGGAATTTTAAAGTCTGCCAACTCATTGCACACCCAAGTCATATGTTCGCGGCTATTCTTCGCCATCACACCTCCAACATTTGCCATCTACCCGAAGGGAAAAAAATCTTTGGGGTCTGTATGGGATATAAAAATACATGTGCAAACACTTCCAAGCAAAAATCCTAACTCTTCTAGACATTGTTGCATATTTGAGAGCTATGTGTAATACATACATATGGGTCTACTTCACTTGACCTAAAACACATTTGACTGACACCCAATTGATCTAAACTTCATTTGATCTAAAACTCATTTGACTGACTCCCATTTCACCTACATGTAAGACATAAACTTGTTGTGGGTTTTCCTTCACCTGTGACTTTGTTGTTGTTGTGTCTTTCGGCTTATCCCGGTTTGGGGTCGCCACAGTGGAACGCCGGTCCGCTAATGTTTGGTAGTGGATTTTTACGTGCCGAGTTACCAGCCATGTTGTACAACCTTCAGCGAAGGCACGCCCATTCACGCATGCCTCCACACAGAAGACGCTCTAGCTGAGAATCGAACGTGACAACGTCTTGCTGTGAGGCAACAACGCTACCGCAGCACCACTACCACGGGTATTGAAAAGAATTACAGTAATTTATAGTGCTGACTGTTAGAATTCTGATAGTCATGTAGATAGTAGTGTTGTAGTGTATTTAAATGTGGGTTTTTCGATTTACATTTTTATGGTAAATATCTAAAGTAATTTGGCTAATGATTTGTGCGTTCCCAGCAGTAGTGGCAGCGTGTTGAGTACTGTAAGGCTGATTAAAGGTATATGGCCTTTTCCCCACTGTAGTGCAATCCTGGAGTTGATATATATAATTAAGGGGGGCGTGGGGGGCTTAGTCCCCTACCTAGTTTGGTTGTACATTGTCCCATTTCTGTTGTGAGGGTTTAGTAAGTAGTTTTTAAGTTGTGGAAAGGGTTAATTACTGGTGTTCTAAGTGTGCTTGTCTATGGTTTAAGATTTAATATGTTGAAATTCAGCATTGTAAGCTGTCAGTCAAATGAGTTGTCTGTCAGTTGGGTGTCTGGTCAAGCAAAGTAGACCCATAGATATAGATATGCCGTCATTCTTATCTTCAGAATCTCTTTTCTGGGGCTTTCTTCTTAAAATACTTTATGCTACTTTATAAGTATAGTATTCTGTATGGCTGTTATTCTCCTTAAGGATCTGCCTCCAAAATCCCACTTTTTTCCCTCATTTCTTGAATTTCCCCCGCTGCTTCATCATCATCCCTTTCCACTTTGAATTCTAGCTTTCTGCTTGTGTTATATATGTTAGCCTTATATATGCAGCTTTAAAATGTCCCTGCAAATCTGGTAATCCTAAACCACTTGCCCTCTTCCCCTCCCAAGGTCCTTCAACTCTTGAATTTTAATTTCTGTCCACAGTTTCTCCATTGGTTAATAAAAATATGCCTGACCTGTATATAAAACTAAATGGATTAATACATTTTCACTGCTATCCATAACCTTAAACAAGAGCTTCCAGTTTCTCAGTTTTTATATTATCTCTTGTTGTCTCTTCCCACATATTCTTAGCTGCCGTAATGGCATTATTTTTAACCCGTACTTCTAAATACTTCATTTTATTGTGTCCCCATAAATATGGGTATTACTGAGCCAATTCATATAGTTTACAGGTGTATAGCTTTTGTTTTGTCTTCATTAATTTTATATTTTGGAAAAAAAATTTAAACTGAGAATACTCTACAACACTGAGTTGTCATCTTCTGGTTTTATCAGGTACAAAATAAAGCTGTCTGCAAATAAAGCCAAATTTTCTTGATTACCATACCATTTATATCCTTGAATTGGAGTTTCTTGTCTTCTTTGCCAGTGGCTCTAAATGTAATGTAAATAACAAAGGGGAAAGAGGACACCCCTGCCTGGTTCCTTTGTTCAGATGCAGTTTATCAGAAAGGAACCCTCCCACTTGAATTTTGTTTATCTCCGATCCCTTACCTAATTAACCTTATTATTGTTTATCTCCGATCCCTTATATATCCTCCTAATTAACCTTATTATTGTATCAGGCAATGCAAATGCTTCCATTGCTCTACTCATAAGATCCCAGCTTACTCTGTCGAGTGCTTTTTTGCATTGTAACCCATCACTAACAGAGTTATTTTCTGACATTCTGTTTCCCTCAGGATCATCATTGTTCTGTTAGTCACACATTTGCCTCTTCCACAAAGCCACATTGATCCATATTATCAGTTTTGGCAGTACCTTTGACATTCTGGTAGTTGTTATAGACATAAACACTTCATACTCATGGTTTAAAACTGAAATGGTCTTATATGCAACTGTATCTGATGGGTCTTTACCGTATTTAGTTATTGGTCACCACAGCTTTCTTCTGGTATTTTGGTGCTTCCCCTCTTTTTAAAATACTGTTAAACAAAGCCTTCCAGATCTTTATTGCTTTCTTCCCTCCTAGTTTCCATACCTCCACAGGAATACCATCTATTCCTGGAGGTCTTCCCTGTAGATTGATGGTACTTCACTGTTTTTATCTCTACTCATCTCCTATCCTAACTGTTAATTGTTAAGCGTCATCTACCTCTAACCTTGGCATACCTTTGTCTTCCATAAATAGTTCCATTATATCTGTTTTGTTAATTTTCACATTTCCCTGCTTTATACAAGTTTTTATTAAATGTCCAAAATACCTCTAATAACTCTACAAGAACTGTGGTTGTTTTATTGTTATAGGTTCACCAAGTTTGGCAACAACCCTTTCTATTTCCCATTGCCTGAGTTGTTGTGCCAAGAGTTTATGTGCACTGGAGTTACTATAAAAAAAAACAGTTGCGTAATAGCAATTTTTCTAAGCTCACGAGTATTATCCAGATGTTACCTTATTTTCTCTTTCGTACTCTACACTTGCACCTCTTCTATTGTGAGATCTCTTATTCTGCAGTACTTAACTTTTGTCAGCCACTTTAAGTAATTGTTTTTACTTCCTAACCATATCTCCTTTTTCTTTTTCATTTTATCCCACTTACTTGTTACGACTTATGAAGAAATTTCTATATTCCCTAATGATTCTTGAATAATTTCCACTATCCATTCCTTAAATTCCATTATTTTTAACAGGTAGGTGGGGAAGCACCATTGTCTCATTTTTACTTCATTAACCTGCACTTTTATCGTGGTTATGCATGATTTTTAAATAGTTGGAAGTGTCCAAACTTTCAATTAAATGCACATGTCCCTATGAAATACAATTTCTGTCTAGTCTAGCTCAGTTATTATACTTTGGGAAATAGTATGTAAATGCTCTCTGAGTTCTAACTGCTGAATTCACATCTTCCATAACAAAATATTTTCATAAATTTCTTCAGAGAGCTACTTTCTTTTGTTATATTTTCCCTTCTAGGTCCCCCAGATACATCCTCAGTGTTGTAAGTCTAGTTCCAGTCCCCAGCTACAAGTAATATTCCCTGCTGAAAACTGATTAAGGCCTTAATCTTTTTGATCAGTCTGTTAGAAGATGAAGTAGCATATTTTTTTTTTTTTTTTTTTTTTTTAAGAAATAACTGCTTAGAAGAAGAGAGTGGTTTCAGAAGACTAACTAGATTTGTTTAACTGTGGTATTAAACTAGCAGGGAACAGTAGGTGCAATTTAGTTTGATTTCAACAGGTTGCATCTTTGGGTGGATAATAGTTTGGTAGCATGTGTAAATTACTGGTTAGACAAGGCCTCCTGTTGTAATTCTAGTATTTAAGTGTGAGCCCAGGAACTATGGAAAAATATCTGAAAATTTCGGAGACTAGGTAATGTATGACTCACCATTCTCCTATAAAGTTGTGCCTCACTGCACTCTGTGATATAGGGGCAACCCCCACAACCCTGAACTTAAATGTACCAATCCTTAGAGTGCTATACCTTGGAGAAAAGGGAATATTCTGAGAAATGGCTACCTCAGATTTAGTGTTTGTAAATGCAAATTTTTGCATGTTCAGTCTTGCCAGCTTTCTTCTTCCCAATCCAGTTTGCCAGCTTTCTTCTAAATAACAATGGTTGCTGGTTCTACATGTGTTCCCTGCATTTTTTGTGTAGATAATACTTTTGTAATGTTTTGTTTCTTCCTGTTTAATAGCTTCCTTCCCAGAGTCAGCAGTTGAGTGTGAATCCCTAATGTAGTAATATCTAAAGTACAATGTTTAGAAACTTCGGGTCTGTGTTAGAACACCGAACATTAATAATGTCGTGTGTTCTAATATCGAACCCTAGCAATCAAAAAAAAAAAAACATTGAACATTCGGAACAGCAAATTTTTTCCTAGGAGAAAAATTTGCTGTTCCAAAACGCATACATACAACACAAGCACACCAAACAAACAGCAATCCACACACATGCATCTAAACTCGTAACTCCTAACCCTACACTAAACTATATAAACACCACTAACTATTCACTTACCTTAATCCAAACCCTAAGGTCCATCACTATCGCACAGTCACCTCACCCACGCCCTAATTCTAACTCATCTAACCCGCACGTCCACACAGTCGCACACTTACCTGACCCGCACCC
Organism: Protopterus annectens; assembly: GCF_019279795.1. Classification (NCBI taxonomy): domain Eukaryota; kingdom Metazoa; phylum Chordata; order Ceratodontiformes; family Protopteridae; genus Protopterus; species Protopterus annectens. Next base: position 711,830,987 of record NC_056732.1, on the reverse strand, counting down.
TAACTCACCTAACCTGCCCTAACCCACACGTCCACACAATCGCACACGTACCTGAACCCGACCTGTAACTTTTCACCAGAGTGCTGAAAATACCGAAGCAACATAAACGGACAACCAAATTCTTTCCCTAGGAAAGAATTAAGTTTCCTGTTACTTCGATATTTTTCGATATTGGAACACCCGACATTTCAAATGTTCGGTGTTCTAATGTAGACCCGAAACTTCAACTATTAAAAGGATTTTGCTCACACCTTCATTGGTGCTGCTCAGTAATACTGGTCCTTGGAATATTGTGACAGAACTTTATGCAAGCCAGAAAATGCATTTTTTTTATTAAAATTAATTTATACAAAATCTGTCTTTTCATTTCCTGATCTATCCTCAACAAATGTAAAATAAAATAAAATAAATAAATAAATCCTGATATCTTTACTTTTTGGCAATTTTTATGTTATCATTGGAAATGTGTTGTGTACTTGACAAAAGCTAGTCAAATGCTGACTGCGCATGGACAAAAGGTACTACGCGTCATACGAAACTCAGACATGCAAATTAGGGAGAGAGTTAAAGTGAACTGGATTGATTTTCTGTCTTAATGCCATTTGGTTTCCAGGACATCCTCTGGCTTTCTGACAACTATGAATAGGATAAAGCAGGTATGAGAGTGAATGAGCAGATGGAAGTTGTAAACTTTGGAATACAGTCCGTATTGTGTTGCAAACTCCATCCAGTCAGTCAACAAAGCATGTTAATAGTTGTCTGGCAGATGCGATTGTGCTTCATTAAATTTAAGAAAAATCACAAAAAATGTGATGGATGTACATAAATTGTCATATGTGACATCTAGCCATCCATCCATGGAGTACAAACATACATACAAATGTTTCAAGCACGAGCATTAAAGCCGTTCGAGCTTGCCAATATGCCCAAACACTTGTTCCCATAATAAATGTCCAGGCTGTTCTTAAAAATATCTAAACTAGTACTTGCTTTAATGTAATTTGGTAGTCTGTTCCAAGAATCGGCTACTCTGTCAGAGAACCAATTAGTACACTTCTCATTCCTGTAGAATCTTCTACTTAGGTTATCTGATGATTCTCAAGTACTTTTTGATAACCCCAAACATTCTGAGAGGTAGTTGTCCCTAAATGCCCTGTATACCTGAATAACATCTCCTCTGAGACACTGTACAAGTTTGGATATTTTAATCTCTCATAATAACTTAGATTTTCACATCCATGGATGCCCTTCATATATTTCCTCTGTACTCTTTCCAGTTTATTCATGCTTGTTTTCCTAAAGGGTTTCCATATTGTTATTCCATACTCGTGTGCGTCTAATGTAACTAACAATGACTAAGCCATTTCTCAGAATATTCCCTTTTCTCCAAGTAAATATGCTGTAGGGCTTTTGCCTGTGTCCTTGATTCCTGCCCTGATTGAGAAACAGAGTGATAGGGCTAAGAAAGGGGAGTCTTTTTGGCAAGACCAGGGACAGAGAAAAAAATGAGATTAAGACTTCAGATGGGATGATACAACGAGGATTGACAATACTGATAGCTTTATCTTGAAGTAAAAAATAATTGTATTGTGTTGGCTCAAAAATGTCAGTAATATAACATGTTTTTGAATTTTAAGAATTAGTGATTGCAGCATTTACCCGCGGTGGTGGTGCTGCGGTAGCGTTGTTGCCTCACAGTAAGACGCTGTCCGGTTCGATTCTCAGCTAGAGCATCTTCTGCGTGGAGACGTGCGTGAATGGGCGTACCTTCGTTGAAGGTTGTGCGTCAGGCCTGGCAAGCCAGTACGTAAAAATCAACTGCCAATCATTAGCGGACCGGAGTTCCGCTGTGGCGACCTCTAACCGGGAAAAGCCGAATAGACACAAACAAAGTGACTGCAGCATTTATAGGTAAAGATTTAGGTTGTTAAAATGAAACATTTACGTGAGGGCAGTATAAAATTCAATTCATTTTATCTGCATTTCTAGAACCATATCAGGCTTGTATATAGATAGATAGGTCTGCACCCCCTGAAGTAATCTTGCCTTTCTCAGATTTGAAAAATCACTTCCTGTTTCGAAGGCCTGGTAGAGAAGAATCTTTTATAAATGGAGAAATAACATTGTCCCCAGTAACTAGTACAAACGTGCGTAGCTACATTTGCACATTAACCCAGTCCCGGCCAAAAATAAGATTTTCGCTTGCTTGCGACTTTTATTATCTTGTCAGACTTGGCATGAAGTCAAAAGTTGGTTACCTGAAGAAAATTCCTTTGCTTACTCATAATCAAAATTTACTAGTTTATTTGATATATTTTAGAAAATGAGTAGAGTAATATAACATTAAAATGTACATTCTGAACCGCAGTTTTTTAATTTACAGCATTGCAAATGAGTGCCACTTAAGAAAAACAGAATAAATTATATTTTCATCAGCTATCACTAGGACAGATTAGCTTTTTTGTGTGTACGTAGATTTTCCTGGCACTAATATTAGAATGTATTACAAAATGTTATTACGAGTATAATAGTAATCTTCATTCTTTAATAACTAGTAGAATCATATCGGGTAGACAGGAAAACTGTACACATTGGTAAGTGTTTGCAGTTACAACTCTGCTTAAATGAGTAGTATGGGATGATTGACACTTTGCATGTTAGATGTCCATGACATCCCAATAAGTCACCTATCATTTTCTGTTATTTAAAGTGGAATGCCTTATTCTTTCCCTAACAGCTGCTCGAAGATGCAGTGATATCATATAGCTGGACATGTGGAACCCAGTGTGAATAGGCACCAGGCAGTTGCCACTCTTGGTTACCTATGTGGATTTCTTTCCAGCTTCATATCCAATCCTTAAGCTTCTGTACTGGGCCACTTAGTACAAGATATTTACATTAGTTAATATTTATATTTAACGTGGTTCACCTTAATATTGAGTCAGTGTGATACAGCTGTTTATAAATATGATTATGTTATAGAAGCATAGAGTAATGTTCATCATATTGATCAGTGCTGCAGTAGTCTTAGCTGTATGGGTTATATCCTGTCAAGGATATAACAGCGATCCAGCTTCCGAACTTCAAGGCACATTCCACACACCCAAGTTGTCTAGCAGCTCAAACTGAGCTGACTAAAAAGGCAAGTCTGTGCAACAAGCCCTTCAGAGCTTTACTGATGCTGAAGAGTAAGATCCTCGGAGTCTTTCAGTGCTTGACTGTCTGCTTATGCTGTTCCTTTGCTGGGCAGTTAAGTTCCTTTTGTGGGGAAAAAAACTTGCATTCAATAATTTTTGTTTATTATTAATATTTTCCTCTTCAGGGAAGTAGTTTTAAAGCTAGGAGTTCATTTTTAATGGAATTGTCACAAGACTTGAGCTGTACTTTTAAACAGCAGCATTCTTTTTTCCGTTTTAATTTGTGTTATTTAAAGTTACTGAAAAACATTTTTTCTTTGGGGATATTATGTTTATATTACTTGTGGGGTTGGCAAAGTGCTTTTTTACTGTTTGTCTGTGAAAAAAGTGACACTTAAAGACTTGGCTTTTACTGGCATTTGCTGCTTGTTTTCCCCAAGAAAGCTGCATCATTTTCAGCTTGACCATGGAATAATCTTGTTGGTACATTGGTTGGTCCTTCTTTCAGCCACAAAAAGAAAAAGTTAAGCAAATAGCCTTTGCCACCACATTAGGCTAGCAGTTTGCCTCAGCCATAGGTGGGGTGACTGTACTATCGCCATTAGGTGTACTCACACCACTTATTTTTTGAACCAGTGTGCCACCTACAGCCACTTTGAATTGGGGGTTAGCCTGAGTCAGGGTTTAATTCAGGCTATTAATCCTTCTTAGATAGCAGTCTCTGGTAAAAGACAAAAGGATTCCTCATTTCCTGAAGAGATTCTTTATCTTGAATCTAGACAGGAGGATGAAGGGACGGATGCAGGGTTTGCTCCTCAGATTTCTGATTCAGACTCTGAGGAAAGCTCAATTTCTGACTCTTCCTTGGGTGGGATGCTCTTTCTCAGACACTATTTTTAGAATGTGCCAGTGTTTTCAGTATGGGGAAAAACTGTGCATGTCTGCAACTTTGATTTTTAGAATTTTGAGTTTAGTCCCATATGTTAAGGTTTGTTTTGATTAATTGTGAAGGTATGAGGAATGTTTTATCTGCAGATGTTATGTAGTCCTTATCTCACTGTAATTCTTGCTGGATGGGTTCGGAGCCGATATTCAGCTCCTACTCTGCCGATACTAAAGATCGAGAGCTTTTACTGGCTCGAGGCTAACCCCTATCCCATGGTGCCTCAAGGCAATTCCCCAGATTTCGTTTGCCACGAAAGCTTCGAGGTTGTCTCCTTACTCGCTCGTTGGCTAAGCAGCAGATGTTTTACTAAATCTTGTTTTTTTTCGCCACTTTTTTCTTCAATCTTTTACTTCTTATAGTTAATAGCTTTTCTTGTGTGATTGTATTGAGTGTTTGACCCCTATTCACCCCCATAGGATTGTATGGCCCATTTCAGTTGGGAGATGCATAGTTGCCCATTTAAGTTAGAGGGCCTTTCCTCCCTGAGTGTTACTTTATTTAAAAAAAAAAAAAATCTAAATAGATCTTTCTAAATTTCTGTCTTTACTGTTTGTTGATATTTTTACCTCAGTAAGTTAGTATTGTTAGTATAGTTAGTGTTGTCTTTTTTTCCTAGGTTTCTTTATTAGTTTGTTTTTGTTAGCATGTCTAAGGAAAAGGACAGAGAAAACAAGGACCATCGCCCTTCGGGGTTTAAAAAATGTGATAAATGTTCACAGAAGATGTCATTGACAGACAGTCACACTAGCTGTGTGTACTGCTTACGCAAAGCCCACTTACAAGAACCCTGTACTTTTTGCCATGCCTTCAGTACTAGGGCTCTTAATGAGAGGAAACGCAAACTCATAGATAGGAGTCTTAAGACCAATTCCTTCCAGGAACAGCTGGAACTTGGTCAGACAACTTCTAAGACTACCAAACGAAAATCTTCGGCTCCAGCTTTGGAACCATCGGAAAAGTCCAAAGCGACAGAGCCAAGGAGTTCTGGTTCCAATTCCGCTTCTTCTGTCTCGGTGCCAAGGCAAACTTCGGTAATGAGACAGTTACCTGAGATTGACCCTGTCTCACCTACCTTGATATCTCCTATTTTGGAGAGGAGGAGATCTCCTTCTGTCTCCACCCGATCCTCCAGGACACTCTCAGATGAGAACATTGAGTGGGTGTTGAAGAGGTTGCTTTCTGACCCCGCTCTGAAAAGAAAATTGGCCCCTCCAGACCCAAAGGGTTTGGAGCCAACCCTTTTGCAATCCACTGCTCCTCCTCAGACTGCTTCGCTCTCGGAGCCAATCACTTCATGTTCTCAATGTTAGATCCTTCTGTTGCGAGAATTCTTCTGCTTCATCGGAACCGATAACTCTATTCTCAGCGGCTCAGTCTGTAGCCGAGGGATCTGGGAGCCGACACTCTTGAGTTGACTCCGAGGAGGATAGTCACCCAGGGTTTTCTTCGGAACCAACCCTCTCTCTCGGCGCTTCGGCTCAACTCAGCTCTGTTCCCACATCTGCTTCGGAGCCATTCCCCCTTGCTTGGAGCCGACCATCCATCTCCTCGGAGCAGAGGTCTTCTTCAGAGCATGGGGAAAAGGCCTTCGAAGCAATAGAGAAGGCTTTATCTTCTGCAAAAGCCATACCTTTGGAACAGCTGTCCCAATAGCAGCCGGCAGCAACCTCTTCTCCCCTGCCACTCCCACAACGTAGGGAACCAGAGACTCAAGCAGCCCCCATTGGAGGTGCCCCCTCTTCAGAGACTTCCCCAGATTATCCCAGTGGAGAGCTCCTCGGAAGAGACTTTGTAAGAGGAAGCATGTTGACTCACCTGAGTGCGTCATAGCTGACACTGATTTGAAGGAATCAGAAGGGTCCCCAAGATCCCCCTCTGAGGATGTCTCCTTTTCTGACATCCTGGAACTCCTCAGACAGAGGGGTGATTGGAAGACCTCTAACCCTACTGAGGACGAATCAGTGCATCTTGAGGCCTTTGGTTCCTGACCTTCCTCCTTCTGGGTGACACCGCCTTATGACCAGTTCTTGGGGTTCATATCGTGGAAAGCCTGGACCTCCCCAGACACAGTGGAGCCTGTCATGAGGAGGCCAAACAAATTTCTGACTGCACCAGAAGATAAGCCTTTTCTTTCCAAAAGGGTTCCTGTTGATGCTATGGTGGTAGCAGCGGCCACCAAGAAAGAGTTGTCCGAGACCTCTTGCAATGTCCATCCTCTTAACAAGAGTCCAGGACGATTGATAGCATACCTTCTCTTCAGTGGTATTTACCTTAAGATCACTGAATTACCTTTCTCATTTTACTCTACTTCAGAGGGATCTCCTGAAGGACTTGGGGAGATACCCTTCAGGGTTCAATAGCTTCGGGATCCACGGGTAAGGTTTCTGCACAGCTCTCCACCCTTACATCGATAGCTAACTCCTCCATGAGGCTGATTTCCTATGCAGCGGAAGGAGCGAGCAGGGCAGCCGGAGCAGGAATCTCTCCTCGGTCACATTCTTGGATGGGTCTTTGTAGCTTCACGGAATCCTTTGTCTTCTTTCACCAACATCCCCTTTGATGGTTCAACTCTTTTTGGATCTCTGGTGAAAGAGACCTTGACCAGGTGCGAGCAGGAAGGGAAAACCTTATCTGCTGTCAGAGTCCATTTCTCCCGTCCTTATAGACCATATCCCAAGGGTCAAACAGGAGGGAAAAATGTGGTTCTGTAAATCCCAAAAAGGTTTCCCTTAGGCACAAGGTCAATCCTCCCCTAGGGACAGAGGGGGAGGGTATAACGGAAGATGCCATCCTCGTGGCAGAGGAGGTCCGCAACACCAGGGAGGTAGAGAAACCTTCTCTGATCGTCCCTGCCATCGCCCCTGAGGGGTTGCCCGACTGTCCATCTCTGGAGGCAGTCGAGGGTCGTCTATCGCTGTACCCAACCACCTGGCTAAACATTTCACAAGATTGTTTAGTACAAACCATAATATCCAGATGTTACCTGATTCCCTTTGTTTCTGATCCCCCGGTAAACCGGTCTCTTCCAGACATGCCACCCATTCAACTAGACCGTGCAACATCAGAGGCCATCTTGTTGCTGCAAAAAAGTGTCATCCAAGAAGTCCCCACAGAGCAAATAGGATCCGGAACTTACTCACGATTCTTTTTAGTCCCAAAAAAGACAGGGGACTGGAGATCAATTCTAGATCTCAGCAAACTCAACAAGTCTGTAAAAAAAATCAAAGTTCCGAATGATCACTCTGCAGTTGATATTTCCCTTTATCGGGAAAGACAATTGGATGTGCTCAGTAGATCTTCAGGACGCGTATTACCATATCAAAATGGACAGGTGCTCCAGAAGACACTGGGAGCCAGTCATTTTCAGTTTTGAACTGCCCTTTGGCCTCACTACTGCCCCCAGAGTGTTCAAATGCATGGCAGTGGTAACGGCTCACCCGAGACGTCAAGAATTCTAGGTGTTTCCGTACCTAGAGACTGGCTCCTCACTGCTACCACCAAGCATCAATTGATCAGAACCAGGGACGAGACTCTATCCTTGTGCACCAGATTAGGCATCACAGTAAACCTAAAAAAAAATCAAGCCTCATCTCCATTGCAGCACATTGTATTCTTAGGCTCAGAAAACTCAATCACCATGTCAGCAAGACTAACACCAGAAAGAGTAGAATCATTGCGTAACCAAGTCAGATCTTTGCTAAACAGTCACAAATTTCAGGTCAGGGTAGTCCTTCAAATCCCAGGGACTATGGCTTCCTCCATTCTTTTAGTTCCCCTAGCCCGTCTGCACATTAGAGTACTTCAATGGCTACTATTTGCCCAGTAGGTCAATGCAGGATCTTCCCCTGTCTCATCAGATTCTCATCACAAACACCTGCAAAAAGGATCTGACATGGTGGTTGCATATGGAACAACTTCTCTTAGGTCATCCACTTGTTCTTCCTCAAGAAAATGCAGTTTTGACCATGGATGCCTCCCAGATAGGGTGTGATGGGGGCATTATCTGGGAATGACGGTCCAAGGTACTTTGCAGAACCAGGAGAACCACTTGCACATCAGTGTTCTGGAGATGAGAGCGGTGCTATATATGCTGTGCAAGCACTTCACAGTTCTCTCCCCACCGGGACAACTGTGATTCAGTCAGACAACATATCTGTTGTGTGGTATATAAACAAGCAGGGGGGAACCAAATCTTACCTGCTTTGTTGAGAGGCCTTAAGAGTTTGGAAATGGGTGATGGACACTCAATGCTTTCTGGTAGCAATGCACATCCCGGGGAAGTCCAGTGTGATAGCAGACAAACTCAGTCGAGCAATTCGCATGCCTCACGAGTGGTACCTGAATTCAGAAGTTGCAAAATAAATCTTTCACACATGGGGCCAGCCTTGCTGCGACCTGTTTGCCACACACCTGAACACCAACTGCAGCAGCTACTTTGCCCTAATTCCCCATCCGGGGATGTCACCCAGGGATGCTCTAGTCCACGATTGGCCCTTGGGACTCCTTTATGCCTTCCCACCTTTTCCTCTCATTCCAAAACTGATACAGAAAGCAAACATTTGAAGAGTACCCTGATCCTCATTGCTCCTTACTGGCCTCGTCAAGTCTGGTTTTCCTTCCTGTGGCCCTACCTCTTGAAGGGAACCATGGATTCTGGAACCATCTCCAGACCTCCTGATTCATCAGTTGGGGCAGTTCCAGCCTACCATCCACACCCTAAAATTGACAGCATGGCTGCTCCAGTTCCACGAATAGCCAGGTGTTTCCCGCTCACCTTCAGTCAAACACATTCTGATTTCTTTCCACAAGCCTACCACTAGGAAGTTATATTCCAGCAAATGGAAAAGGTTCTGTATTTGTGCTGTAAACCAAGGCTTAGATCCCTATATAGAATCTATTTTGTCCTTTCTTATGTCCATCTTTCATGAAGGAGCTGTGGCTGCTACGGTTAGAGTTCAGGTAGCTGCCATCTCGAATTACCATTTTGGCTACATAGAAAATCCCATATGTCCCACTCTTTGTTCAAAACTTTTTTGAAGGGAGTTCTCCTTCTCAGGCCCCCAATCAAACAGCCACCAGATCCCTGGGACATAAACTTAGTTCTCGCATACTTAATTCCTTCCCCCTTTGAACCCTCTTCTTCATCGGATCTGAAATTATTATCTTGGAAAGCACTATTTTTAGTAGCTATAACTTCTGCTAGGAGAGTCTCAGAATTATTGCAAGCTCTTACTATTCAACCCCCTTACATTGTTTTCCACAAGGATAGAGTCTCACGTAGGACTATAACCCTTCATTTCTTCCCAAGGTGTGTTCAGAACATAATCTTAACACTACTATTGAACTACCAGTGTTTTTTCCAAATCATTCTAATAAATCTGAATACAGGCTACATCAGTTAGACGTCCACAGAATTCTCAGGTTTTACCTACACAGGACTAAAGAATTTAGAAAATCAGATCAATTATTTGTTTCCTTTTCAGACAAAAATAAAGGCTTGCCTCTTTCTAAGGTTACCCTCTCAAAATGGCTTTCAGACTGCATTTCCTTTGCTTATTAGACTGCTGGCAAACAGTTACCCAAAAAAGTAAAAGGCCACTCTACAAGGGCAGTATCAACTTCATGTGCCTTTAGATTTAGGCTCCCAATTGATACTTTTTGTGCAGCAGCTACTTGGGCAAGACCACATACCTTTGTCACTCATTACAAATTGGATTTGGCCTCCCGGAACAGGTCATCCTTTGGGTCCACTGTGCTGAAGAGTCTCTTCGCTTGAGCCACCTGGGTTAAAGGTGCTAGGGATTCTGTCCCATCCAGCAAGAATTACGGCAAGATAGGACTACATAACATAAAGAAGTTATGTACTTACCTTAACGTTCCATGTTTGTAGTCCATCTTGCCTACATTCTTGCGTCCTTCCTTCCTGTTCCTGGGGGATCTGGTGGACTATACTTATGCTGTCTGACCTGGTTGTAGTTGTCCACCTGGCATGGATAATGTTACACAATGTTCTGTCTGTATGTACACAGTTATTGATAGATGTTAAGTTGTCAATCTCGCCTTCATTCTTGCTGGATGGGTTCGGAGCCAATCCTCGGCTCCGACTCGGCACTTGCTTTAGCTTGAGAACTCCTTTTACCAGCTCGAGGCAACCCTATATCCCATGATGCAAGGCGGAACTACCTCAGATCTCGTTTGCCGCTTAGCGAAAGAGGTCTCCTTTGCCAGCTGAGGTAAGTTGATATTGTCAAAAAGCTTAGTTAGGGATTTATTTCTCCCTTTTTCCCCTTTTCATAGTGTGTAGTGTTTCTACAGCCCACCCTATTTCCCTTATAGTTAAAAACTTTTAAATTCTTTTCATAGTTGTAAAACAGTTTTAAGTTAGGCCTAGACCCCATTGGTTAATCCCTACCTGTGTGTCTGTGTTTGGGGATTAATTGTGTGTTTGTTGGGGTGTGTGTGACTTTCTTCCTTTAGGATTATGTCAAAGGAAGGCAAGGTCTCAGGCTTCAAGAAGTGTGACTCGTGCTGTCAGAAAATGTCTCTAACAGACGGTCACACTTCTTGTGTTTACTGCCTGGGGCCTTTGCACCTGCAGGACTCCTGTGCTTTGTGTCACTCTTTTAGCCAGATAGTCCTGCAGGAAAGGAGGAATAAATTGATCCTCCGTGGCTTACTTAAGCCAGAAGGTTCTCCCTCTAAAACAGGGTCTAGTAAACCTTCTAAGCCACCGAAGATTCAGGCTACAGTATCAAAGCCTCCTCCGGTGGCTCCGGCTCCGTCGGAGCCGAGATCGGCTCCGGCTGGAGCCGATCTTTCTGCTTCCAAGTTAGTGGGTTCGGCACCGATTGGTTCCGACACCCGGTCTACTGTGGCCTTGTCTGCTCCGGCTGGAGCTGACACCTTATCCAGCATCGGAGCCGAGAAACCTTCGGCTCCATCTGGAATTCAGGGGACTTCGGCTCCGATGACTTCGTCCCGAAAGAGATCTCGGTCCCCTTCGTTGGAGAGTATCCACTCGGCTCCGGGGTCTCCTCTTTTGTCGGAGCGGAGCCATCGGAGCCGATCTTCGAGATCTTCCAGGCTGTCTGACCACGACTTAGAGAGGGTGGTAAGCAGGCTGTTAGTCGCAGGCACTGGCCCAAATGCTCCATAGCCCGTCTCAGCAGACTTCGGCTATTGCTTCACCCCTTGAACTTCCTCCTCCGACTCCACACCAGAGTTCGGAGCCGGAGCTTCTCGGGACAGCGACTGTTTCGGCGCCGGAGCCGATGCATCCTTCGGCTCAGTCGTCTTCGGCTCCGATCTCCTCCTTGAGACTTTCCTTGGAGGGATCCGGTCGTCGAGTTTCCCTTGTCGGCTCCGAGGGGGCTAGTGGCATCGGACCCTTGTCCGACCCCGCTCTCCCTCTCGGGGCTTCAGCTTTGGTAAGCTCGGCACAGACATCGGCCTCGGAGCCTTCCCTCTCAGTGGAGCCGGGAATTCCTGTGTCCTCGGAACGGGGATATTCCGGTCTCCCGGGGAGGGGAGCCTTTGAGGTGATGAGGAGTGTCCTGGCTCCTGAGCCAGGTCAACGGTCCATCCCTCTAGCTCCTCCCTCTTCGGTGCCTGTAGACACCTCTTGCCAACCTCTTGCTCTCAGGCCCAGGGATCCATCGCCCCAGGTTTCCCCATTGGGAATTTCCTCCTCTTCCGAAGTTTCTCCTGATCCTGCAGGTGAACCCCCTCAGAAGAGGACGTGTAAGAGGAAACACACAGACTCCCCTGAGTCTACTACATCTGATACCGACTTAGATGAGTCGGAGGGTTCCCCACGATCCCCTCTGAGGATGTCTCCTTTTCAGACATCCTTGAGCTCCTCAAACAGAGGGGGAATTGGCCATCCATTGATCCCTCCGAGGATGAGTCTGTATACCTGGAGGCTTTTGGATCCCGACCCTCCACCTCCTGGGTGTCTCCGCCTTTCGACCCACTTATGCAGGTAGTGGCTCGGAAGGCATGGGCAGCTCCAGATTCTGTGGAACCTGTCCCCAGGAGACCATCCAAGTTTATTACGGCCCCTACGGACAAACAGTTTCTTTCCAAGGGCGTCTCTGTGGATGCTATGGTGGTGGCGGCCACTAAGAAGGAACTGGCGGATCCTTCAGTACCTGTCCATCCTCCTAACAAGGATTCTAGGACCATGGACAGGTATGGAAAGCGGATGTTTTCTTCAGCGACCTTTGCTATGCGTTAAGCTGAACTACCTTTGTCACTTCACCAGGCTTCAAAGAGATATTCTCAAGGAAATGGGTGAAGTGGTCCAGGATCCTTCTGCTGCTGGGGCTCAAGAAAAGATTGCCTCACAGCTAGCAATCCTGAATTCCTTATCCAACTCCTCCATGCGGCTCATATCCTATGCGGCCGACGGAGCGGCAGGGCCGCAGGCACAGGAGTGGCTCTTAGACGCCAAGCCTGGATGCGGCTTTGTAATTTTGGAACCCTTTAAGGCGTCCTTCACCAATACCCCCTTTGATGGTTCGGCTTTGTTCGGACCTCAGGTGAAGGATACCTTGACCAGGTGTGAGCAGGACGGTAAAACTCTTTCTGCCGTTGGAGTCCATTTTTCCACACCTTCTAGACCATATCCCAAGGGTCAGAAGGGAGGGAAGATGTGGTTCCATAAAGCCCAAGGAGCTACACGGACACACGTGGTCAGTTTACCCCAGAGGCAGAGGGGTAACAATAACAGACGCCGCCCTAGAGGCAGGGGGGGTCCTCAGAATCAGGGCAACAGGGAGTCTCTTCCTGAGAAGCCCTTTCAGCACCCCTGAGGTGTTGCCCGACTGTCCACCCTTGGAGGCAGTCGGGGGAAGGATTTCGCTGTACCCAGTAGCCTGGCATTCCCTCTCACAAGATATGTGGGTACAGTCGATCATATCCGAGGGTTACAAGATCCCCTTCGAAAGGTATCCCGTACCTCAACAATCCCTTCCAGACATCTCACCCGGTCAAAGGGATTTGGCAGAACAGGAGGTTTCAAAGCTCCTAGGAAAAAGAGCCGTCCAGACTGTTCCGGCAGACCAAGTAGGATCCGGCGTCTACTCGAGATTCTTTTTGGTCCCCAAAAGGACAGGAGATTGGAGACCAATATTAGACCTGAGCAGTCTAAACAGATTTGTCAAGAAGGCAAGATTCCGGATGGTCACGCTTCAGTCCATTCTGCCCTTTCTGGGCAAGGACAACTGGATGTGCTCTATAGACCTTCAGGATGCGTACTATCACATAAAGATTCACAGGCGCTCCAGAAGGTTTCTCCGCTTTCGGCTAGGGACCAGTCATTACCAATTCAGAGCCCTGCCCTTTGGCCTCACTTCAGCCCCCAGAGTGTTTACCAAATGCATGGCAGTGGTCACAGCTCATCTGAGACGTCAAGGATTCCAGGTGTTTCCTTATTTGGACGACTGGCTCCTCACCGCCACCACCAGGTGTCAACTTCTTCAGACCAGAGACTACACTCTGCAGCTTTGCAAGAGTTTGGGGATTTCGGTAAATTTCGAAAAATCTTCTCTGCGGCCTTGCCAATCTATCACCTTTATAGGCGCAGAATTAAACACCGTCAAAATGTTAGCCAGACTAACAGATCAAAGGATTCTGGACATCCAAAAATTCGTTCGGATTCTATTGCAGAGCAGCAAGGTCAAAGCCAGATTGATACTAAAGGTTCTAGGTCTTATGGCTGCGGCCATTGTTCTTCTACCACTGGCTCGCTTCCACATGCGTCTTCTGCAGTGGATGTTATTCACTCAGTGGTCGTACCACAGTCTTCCGATGAGGCACGAAATCTTAGTCACACAATCGTGCAGAAACTCATCTGAACTGGTGGATATCTTCCCCTCTTCTTCATCAGGGCCGACCCTTTGTTCTCCCTCCTCCAGTTGCCACAGTTACTACGGATGCCTCTCTGATCGGGTGGGGGGGGGGGCATTATCAGGGCAGGATGGTCCACGGGACGTGGCAACCCATAGAATACCATCTGCACATCAATGTCCTGGAGATGAGAGCGATGCTTTTAACGTTGCAAGCCCTCAACGGCTTTCTTCCCACGGGGACTATTGCAGTACAGACGGACAACATGTCCATGGTCTGGTACATCAACAAGCAGGGCGGGACCAGGTCCTATCCGTTGTGTCGAGAAGCTCTCAGACTTTGGCAATGGGCAATCTCCTCTCATCGGTTTCTGATAGCAACGCACATCCCCGGCAGGTCCAACCTCTTGGCGGACAGGCTGAGCAGATCCATTCTGATGCCTCACGAGTGGTCTCTCAATCAATCTGTAGTGGATCAGATTTTTCTGAAGTGGGGCACACCTTGTTGCGATCTTTTTGCTACACCTCAAAACAACAAGTGCCCCAATTTTTTCACTCTTTTTCCCCTACCAGGCCAACCCCTAAGAGACTCTCTAACCCAGGATTGGCCCCGGGGACTTCTGTACACTTTTCCTCCCTTTCCCTTGATTCCACAAGTCATTCAGAAAGCTACTGTTTTGAGGGCCAAGTTGATTCTCATTGCCCCTTACTGGCCTCGACAAATTTGGTTTCCGTCTCTGCATCGTCACCTCCTGGTGCAACCCTGGCATCTGGACCCAGTTCCGGATCTCTTGATCCACCAGTCGGGTCAGCAGCACCGGGCCATTCATTCTCTCAACCTCACTGCTTGGTTGCTCCACTTCCTTCCCTAGCCAGGCTTCCGATGATCTCTGATTCAGTCAGAGACATCTTAGTGTCTTCTTTAAAGTCGTCCACTAGAACTGTTTATGCTAGCAAGTGGCGACGTTTTTCTATTTGGGCAAATTCCAGGAATATTGATCCCTTTACTGCTCCTGTGCATTCTGTTTTAGATTTCCTGGCTGAAGTTTTTCATTCAGGATCTTCTTCATCTACAGTTAAAGTTCAACTGGCTGCTATTTCCAAGTATCATGTTGGCTTGCATGATGATAACATTATGTCTCATAGATAATGCAAGGCCTTTCTGAGAGGAGTTTTTCTCCTTAAGCCGCCGATAAAGCATCCTCCTCCACAATGGGATCTAAATTTAATGTTGGCATCCTTGATGCTACCTCCCTTCGAACAGTCTGATTCATGTTCTTTGAAATTATTGACCTGGAAAACTATATTCTTACTGGCTGTCACTTCAGCAAGAAGGATTTCGGAGATTCAAGCTCTCTGCATTCGTTCCCCTTACTTGGTTTTTCATAAGGACAGGGTATCCTTAAGAACGAACCCGTCCTTTCTCCCCAAAGTTGTGTCTCAAACCAATATTAACCAATCCATAGATCTACCAGTCTTTTTCCCAAACTATTCTGACAGAGCTGAACAAAAGCTTCATTTTTTGGATGTCCATCGTCAGCTCAGGTACTATTTGCATAGGACTAAACAATTCAGGAAATCGGACCAATTATTTGTCTCCTATGCAGAAAACAGGATAGGTCTTCCAGTTTCTAAAGTGACCTTATCCAGATGGTTGTCTTCCACCATTTCCTATATGTACTCTCTCAGAGGCAAGCAACTACCTTCTAAACTGAAAGCACACTCAACCAGGAGTCTATCCACTTCTGCAGCCTTTCAGGATAGACTACCCATTGATACCATTTGTGCAGCAGCTACTTGGGCCACGCCTCATACCTTTGTCTCTCATTACAAGTTAGACTTGGCCTCCAGAGACAGGGCCAGTTTTGGTTCCACAGTTCTCAAGAGTCTGTTCCATTGAGCCACCCGGGATACAGGTGCTAGGGACGCGGTCCCATCCAGCAAGAATGAAGGCGAGATTGACAACTTAACATTTAGAAGTTATGTACCTACCATAACGTTCCATGTTAGTTGTCTTCTCTTGCCTTCTTTCTTGCGTCCCTCCCTCCTTCCCCCTGGCCTGGACAGATCTTGAAGAGTTCCTATCACGTTGTTTCCTCCTGAGCCTTCATGTGAGGACTCTTATTATGAACTTGGTTTTCCTAATTATGTTAATTTAGTCCTTAGCAGGGTAGGTTAGCTACCAAACGAGATCTGAGGTAGTTCCGCCTTGCATCATGGGATATAGGGTTGCCTCGAGCTGGTAAAAGGAGTTCTCAAGCTAAAGCAAGTGCCGAGTCGGAGCCGAGGATCGGCTCCGAACCCATCCAGCAAGAAAGAAGGCGAGAGAAGACAACTAACATGGAACGTTATGGTAGGTACATAACTTCTAATTTCATAACTATTAGGTACTTATTGCTTCTTGCTGTTGCCATGGGGCACCATGGAATAGGGGTTAGCCTCGAGCCAGTAAAAGCTCTCTAGCTTTAGTATCGGCCAAGTCGGAGCCAAATATCGTCTCTGAACCCATCCAGCAAGAATGTAGGTGAGATGGACTACAAACATGGAATGTTATGGTAAGTACATAACTTCTTTTTTCTTCTCATAAGGAAAAATCTGCTTTAAATAATTTCTTCTGTTATTCAAGTCACTACTCATTGTTTACAGTGTGTGTATCTCCCTGTTAGTACTTATTCAAGGGCTATGGCCACTAGTACTGTTTTGAGGAGGTCTGTAAGGCTGCTTTCTCAGAACCTCCTGAATAGTGATAAAAATGAGATTCTAAATTCTGCTTTGGATAGAGATTTAGTTTATGGCCCCTATGTTGCAGGAGTGATAGTGTAATAAGAGGGGTAAGCTCATAAACCCTCCTTCTCCAAGTTTTCCATAAGCTGGTAAGCCCTTCTTTTCCAAGGGATTCTGTAACTTGTCCCCCAGTTTTGGTAGGAAGCAAAATAAACAGTCTCAACAAAAGTACAGGTAAACTAATATTTAAGAAGAAATTGGAAAGGGGGGGCTTCTAAGAAGAATGCTGGAAACTCCCCAAACCAAAGACAGTCCAGTAAGTCAGAGTGACTGTTTGAGACTTTGTTCCATCTCCCACACTGGCAAGCCCTTTTCTTCCAGAGAGTCTAAATCACCACTTTTCTCTTCTACAACAGATTGTTTCAGATGAATGTTTTTTAAAGATTGTTTCAGATGAATGTTTTTTTAAGATCATTCATCAAGGTTACAGATGGCAGTGGGAAGAAATTCTTTCTTTCCAGGGGGGTAATTCCTTATCTTCCAGACCAGTCTCTCTTGTTTCCATCTGTTCTTCATCACATGCTGTCCCAGGGAGGGATAGAACCCTTCCCAAGGATGTTTTAGTACCAAAGAAAGAAAATACTTGTAAACCAGTTCTGGATTTTTCTTTCCAAAACCTGTTCATGATAATGGTCAAATTTGAAATTGTCACTTCACAACCTGTTGCTCTTCTTCCTTATTCATGTTTCTTTGTAACATTAGATTTAAAAGATGCTTATCACATTCCTATTCATCAATGCTTCAGGTGTTTAAGGTTTTGTGTCTGAAGAACATTGTCAGTTCTCTGCCTTATCCTTTGGATTATCCACTGCACCAAGAGTGTTCAGTGTCTAGCTCCAATTGAAGCTCATTGCAGGCTACAAAGGTATCCACATTTAAGCAACCAGTTTATCTTTGCGGAGTCTTTTTCAAAGTCTCAATCCCTGTCTCTGGTGACAGATCTCTTGTACAGGCTGGGATTCCAAGAGAACAAGTCTTTTTTTTTTACTCCTTTTCACAACAGTGTGTTTCTGAGATGTCAACTAAACCCCTTCAGTTCAATGATATTTTCTTCCACAGAAAAAAAATCGATCTACATTTAGATCTATTTGTGACCTACATCTAGATCTGTTTGTAAGGTTTTCCAGTCAGACTTCAGTCACTGCCAGGAATACTTCAGGATTTTGCATCTCATTGCTTCTGTGTTTCTCATGATACCCCTAGCAAAACTCCAGTTGAGAAAGATACAGTAGTATCTGAAATCACTTTGGTCCCAGCACCAGCACCCCTTATCTTTTCAGATTCCAGTGCTGGGGTTTCTCAGAAGGGAAATAACTTGAAAACAGCAGGTATCCTTAATTCCAGGTCTCCACTTCTCCCTTCCATTTCCAAAGTAGTCAGTCACCACAGATGCCTTGGACTTTGTGTGGGGAACAGTTCAGGAGGGAAATGCAAGGTATGTGGGGCACCAGTTCAGGAGGGAAATGCAAGGTATGTGGGGCACCAAGGACAGAAGCAAGTACTTAAATATAAAAACGGTGCTTGCCCTGATCAAGGCACTTAACTTGGTCAGATTTGGTCCCCGGGACCTCTTCAAGTTGTTAGACAATACCACAGTAATGAGGCACATCAACAAAGGTTAGTTTGCTTATATTTTTTGTATTACTGTATTGCCTTTCTATATTTTGAATACTGTAGTTTGTTTTCTCTACCTTGTGTTTTGCTTGCATTCTGTTTTAACAGCATATTAAAACTTCAAAAGAGACCACAGCTCTCTCTGTTCTGAGTCGGGCAGAATTTTTCCCCCCTCCCACCCATTTAAGTTGTCTTGTTAAATACCACTGTCTTTCTAGTTGCCCGCCTCTTATGTTAATCTGACCATATATCTCATTTCTCTCTACTTTCACTGGCTTATGTGAGTAATCACAAAAATCATCATTTTTGAAATCCCACCCCTTCAATTATTTAAATTTATTGGCCATCCTACAGTATTTCATAGTACCAAATTACAAAAGTGACCACCCCTTTCAATCCATCTTGCTGTTTTAAAAATAGTAACTCTCCACTAAACCTTAACTTTTTAAATAGGTAAAACTCAAGTTACCTACTTTCACATCTAACTTCTCTAGTGCACACTGCAGAGTGCATTCTTTTCAATCTTTAAGCATCCCTGTGACTAGCACTTTCTCTAATACCTGCTGGAAAGCACTAGGAAGGCCTTAAACTCATACAAACACTGAACTCTCCTGGTTAATAAGGAGAAATTAATAGTAGGCACTAAACAGCCTATAATTGCAAAGTACCTTGCTAAGGAAACAGCTCCTGTACTTTACAAAGAAAAAAAAAAGCCCAAACCAGGCATGTCCAAGGGTCAGCTTCCGGTGATTTCTCCTGTCCACCTGGTGAATCTGGGCATACTGGGGCAATGCAGCAATTGCCTCATGTACACAGACAACCCTCTCCTCCTACCACCCAACACTACAACCTGTGAGAGATGCACTTACATAGCCAAAATGGAAGCAAAGCTCTCTCCACCCAAGATTGTGCTAAATAGTCAAGAGGAGAAGGTTAACACCCATACTACACCTCAAGCAACACATAGCCCTTCTAAACCCGCACCACCAACACCCACATATAGCAACACTAAATCCACATATGCAGAGGCCCTTAACTGTAACCTGCCCAAGCAACAAAGACCTCTGAAGCTGAAACGCAAACAAACACCAATCACAACCAATGTGTCACATAGTTCACAACACCAGTGTGCCACCCAGCAACAGCCCCTAAGGCAAGACAATGTACCTAACACTTTAGTCATAGGTGACTCTATAGTCCGGCACACTGATGTCCCTCTCACCAGGTTGAATAAGGAGAAAATTACAGTCAGCTGCCTGTCGGGTGCCAGGATCCGCCACATAACGCATGCACTCAAGTCACTCCACAAC
Organism: Protopterus annectens; assembly: GCF_019279795.1. NCBI lineage: Eukaryota > Metazoa > Chordata > Ceratodontiformes > Protopteridae > Protopterus > Protopterus annectens. The sequence continues at coordinate 711,811,348 of NC_056732.1, read as the reverse complement.
AAGTACAAATATGAGACTGTCATTGTCCATGTTGGAGTGAATGACTTGAGACGTACCTCCCTGGACTACATGAAAAGAGACATGGAAGAGCTCTCGGATCATGTGGCCCAGGCAGGTATGACCCTAGCCCTGAGTAGCATCCTGCCTTCGCCCAGAATGATACCACAATATAAGGATAAAATGATTGACTTCAACAATTGGCTAAGCTTATGGTGTCATTCAAAGGGGATCCAGTATCTGTCTGCCTGGGATGACATGATTGACAGACCACGATGCTTTGCCAGAGATGGTCTGCACCTGTCGCCCCTGGGATTCAGGTTACTGGCTAAGGCTCTTGCCACCCCTATAGTGCCTTTTTTAGGCAAACTTCAAAGGACAAAACCACCCCTGTAACAGGTACAAGCATGCAAAATCTGAAGGTAATGCTACTCAATGCTAGAAGTCTAAACCTCAAAATGCACTCTCTCGAGGCACTCCTAAAAATGGAGAACATCGATATCTGTGCAGTAACTGAGACCTGGTTCAAGGCTCCAGAGAGCACCCCTGCAATACCAGGCTACAACTCTTACCACACTTTTCGGCCACCAAACCAGGACCGAAACAATAAAGGTGGAGGAGTGTCAATATTCACCAAGGATATTCACACAACCAGGCTAGTTGGCCAACACAATGTGTCTGAAATTCTCCAAGTGCAACTAACACTAGGTAAGACTGCAATCCAAATTGTAGCTTGCTACAGATCCCCCACCATACCCCAAGATTCTCACTACACCTTTTTAAACATACTGGAAAATATTAAGATAGAACCAAACACCCTAATACTGGGTGATTTTAACTACCCTGCCATTAACTGGGAAAACTACTCATGTCCCAACACCTTTGCGCAACGGTTCTTGGAATTCATAAATTCCAACGCCTTGGATCAACTAATCCATAGTCCCACCAGGGGCTCCAATATCCTAGACCTGGTCATTACCAACATGGCAAATCAATGCTCCATACCTATGGTCACCCCTCGTTAGTCAGGTCTGACCATAAGCTAATCACCCTTAACATCCACATCCCACCCCACCCCCCAGTAAAGAAACCACCATAAGAAACTTCTCCAAAGCCAACTTCATGCTACTCAAGTCAGAAGTGACAAACTTCATGACACCCATGCAGACGGGAACTGAAAGTTCAACTGCTGAATCCTACACTAAGGCACTGTACGAGCACATCCACTCATGCATGAATCGTGCCATCCCAAATAGAACCAAAATGCTCTCATCCAAAAAAAGGAAGCCAATCTGGTGGTCCCCTGCCATAAACAAACTTTACAACAAAAGGAAGAAACTTTTGCAGAAAAGAGGAAAATCCCAGGATGCAAAAAACTCCCTTACTAGCCTCAGAAAGAAACTGAGATGCTTCATAAAATCCTCTAAAGCTAGTTATGAAAATAAAATTGCCAAAGATTCCAAAGACAACCACAAAGCATTCTATAACGATGTCAAGAATCTAAATGGCAATGCTCAGATCTGCTCTGAGCTAAAACAGAATGGCAGTAAATATACTGATCCAAAGGATATTGCCAATATCCTGGCAGATCGATTCAGTGCCAACTTCACCCCCCTCTCACCCCCTAAATGGCACGTCTCAATACCGGAAGATTGCCAAATTCCAGTAATAACGGCCACACAGGTACAAAACGCACTCTCTAAAGCCAAGAATACAGCATCCATGGGACCAGATGACATCCCGGGCTGTGTACTACATGAACTACAATATGAACTGGCACCTCATCTAAGTGTCATGTTTAATCATAGCCTCACCTCAGGTTTCGTGCCCACTGAGTGGCGCAGAGCTACAGTTACCCCAATCCACAAGGGGGGATCCACCTTGGATCCCGGAAACTACCGTCCCATCAGTCTGACAAGCCTCATCTGCAAGGCCATGGAGCGTATTATCATGGAGCTTATAAACAAAGACATTGGCAACCTTCAAACACTGGACCCCACCCAGTTTGGGTTTGTGAAGGGCCGATCTTGTCTCCTGAACCTGATTGACTTGTTTGAATCAGTCTCCAGAGCCATGGACAAGGGTAAGGTGGTCCACACAGCCTATCTAGACCTTGCCAAGGCCTTTGACACCATTCCCCACTCTGGAATCATAGATAAACTTACTAAGTTGGGTATTAATCCCTATGTCACCCAATGGGTTGCTAAATGGCTTACTGATAGAACCCACACTGTAAAAGTAGCCGACTCCAAATCCAGCTCCAGACAAGTGACAAGTGGAGTATCTCAGGGTTCAGTCCTGGGGCCGCTCTTGTTTGGCATCTACTTCTCTGAAGTACAGGTCAACACTAAGGGACTCTGGCTAACAAAGTTTGCAGATGGCTGCAAACTAGGAGCCATTATTGAATCCCCAAATGATGTGGATACTCTACAAAAGGGCCTTACAGAAACAGATGCTTGGTGCCAGAGCCATGGGCTCAAGCTCAATGCCAAGAAATGTATTGTTATCCTCTTTGGGAAAAAACATGTATCCATGAATTACCATATAGGTGGCAGTACACTAAACACAGAAAGTGTGATAAGAGACTTAGGGACACAGGTGGACAGTGGTCTCACATTCGATAACCACATCGCCACAACAATCAGGAAATCCTTCTATGTGGCACACCTCATCACGAAGGGCTTTTCATCCTGAAAAAAGGAGGTCATTGTCCCACTGTACTCATCCCTCATTAGACCCATTATAGAATACAACGCCCCATTTGGTATGTACCTCTCAAGACATCTGCAACAACTGGAAAGGCCTCAGAAATACCTCACTAAAAGAATCACAGGCCTAAAGCAGATGCCCTACGCTGACCTCCTTAAAAAACTCCAGCTATACTCTGTCACATATCGTCTACTCAGAGGCGATCTCTGCTTAACATACAAGGCCATGTCAAACCCAGAGCTGTTGGACATGCTACACTTGAAGAAATCCCAATCCCTCAGAGCTACACGCTCCAGGGATGTAAACCTTGTCATCACAATAAACAAAACATGCTGGAGGGATAGGTTCCTGACCCAGAGACTCCCCAGACTCTGTAATAGATTGCCCATACATGTCAAGCAGAGTGCCTCTTTGGACCTCTTCAAGAGGAACCTTGACGATTGGATGGGAGAAAGGAAATTCACCCCAGGGATCACGTCAGTCGCCCTGCTAGACAGGGGTCCAGGAAGGTAAATAATGTGGGAAGAAATAGCCAGGGAATTGTTATGGCTAGGCTTGTATAGGCCCTAGGGCTGATAGCCTAGTACCAACCTATGAACAAGGGGTAACCAGGTCCATACCCCCTCTGCAGACTAGACATTTAAGCTTGAGATATAGCTTCACAGCACGATCTCTACAGGCATTTTATGTTCTGTCAGAGTAAAACTCAATGGCATACAAGCTGAGCAGGACTAGGGCAGGCACTCAAAATGAAAACTAAATCAGAGGTTTCCAAGATTTGATCTATCTGTGGGGTGTTCCTCAAGCAGACATCTTTGCCTCCCCTGTGAACAATGCTGACAAAATTCTACACCAGGGCTCTATGCAAGAAGGCCTGGAAGACAGATGCCTTTTTCTTGTTTTTCTTTTCTTTTCCTTGGACAGGAACATTCCTGATTACTTGTTCACTCTTTCCACTAATATCCAGGGTACGTCTGAAGATACAGAAAGAATTCCCTAAGATCATTGTGGTGACTTTCTTCTTGCCCAGGGAACTGTGGTTTTCCCTTCTTTTTGCATATGGCTAGAGGCAATTAGTACAAGTTTACTCACAGCACCCCGACATGCATCAACCTCAGTTGACTGCCTTAATGATAGGGTCTTAATTCCATTCAGGAACTGGTTTACTGAGGACATACCGCAGGTACTAATGGAAGCAAGAAAGCCTGCTACTAGAAGATCATATTAGCAGATGAAAAAGGTTTCTTCATTAGTGCAAACAACATAACTAGCACCCATTCAAGGCTAGTTGTTCCGACAGTTTTACAATGTTTGTGCGAGTTACTATCCTATGATCTTTTACTCCTTTGTCAAGGTTTGTTTGTCTGCCATTTCAGCAGGTCTACTCATGGGTCTCTCAGTGCAGTCTCGTGTCAAAATGTTTTTGAAATGGATTTTGAGTAAGAGGTCTCCAAGAAAATCTGTGGCCCCCTCCTTGGGATCTTAATTTTGTGTTAGAGAAGCTAACTCTTGCTCCATTTGAACCTGATAACCTGGCTAACTTGAGGTTCTTAACATGGAAAATAGTTCTACTGATTGCTCTGATCTCTGCAAGAAGGGTATCGGAGTTGTAAGCTTTTATGGCTAGTTATCCCTCTCTCGTTTTCCAGAAGAGCGGGGTTTCTTTTGAGAACTAGTCCTTTTATGCCTAAAGTGGTGTCTTAGTTTATTTTAAACCAAACTATCCATCTTCCTATTTTCTTTCTTGAACCCAAAAATGAGGAGAAAGGATACTCCGTACAACAGACAATTCGAGTACTGTCTTAACAGAACTAAATCTTTCAGATCTTTGGATCAGTTCATTTCTTGTGAAGATAAAAAGAAGGGACAACTTGAGGGAAAATAGGCTAATGTGATTGTTTGATGCTGTTGCCTTTTGTTGTATTCATCACAAGAAAACTATTCAAGGCAGGGTCTTTTTTTGGAAAGAGCTGGATTCCAGAAGTTTATATATATATATATATATATATATATATATATATATATATATATACATAGCTCTATAAGATAGATTCCTTCTCTAGGTCTAGTCAGGCTGTGCAAGGGCAATTTTTCATAGGCTCCAAGACTCTTCTTCCACCTCCCAAATAGGGTTGCCACCTTTCGTTGTGGCTAAATCTGAAGTAAGGCCACACCCATCGCATTGCCAGTAACCCCGCCCACCCATCTCCTGCCCATGGCCTGCCCATTTTGTTGCATCATTGTGACATCACCTGGCAGGGAACACCCTCTTTTTCCATTCCTGCTGCCTGCTTTCAGCTGATTTGCTATGCTTTTCTGTAAAGAAAAAAGAAAAAAGGCATAGTAAATCAGCCGATTTACAAACTCCAGTAGTCTGTTTCCTTTTTTGAAACAGAATAAAGGAGTTTGTACAGTATTTTTCAGACTATCGGAGAATCAATTTGATTTCTGGATAGTCCAGAAAAAAAACGGAGGGGTGGCAAACCTACTCCCAAATGTAATGAGCTTGGATAATCTTCCCATATAGCTAAGGCTGCTGTAGCAGTGAATGAGATTGGTGAACATTGTACAGTTGTACAAGTAAATTTTCCATAACAGTAGATGCTTGAATGATCAATGCTGCTGTAGCTGTGCTCTCTCTCCATCTCCCATGTTTTTTGTGTGTTTTTTATGGCAGGGTTTGGTTATTTCTTGTTCTTCCAGCATTGGCCTTTCAGGGCTCAGTCTCTCTGCCTTTGTTAAGTGGAAAGCTCTGGAGGGTGTGGCACCCAAACTTCTGTTTTAGTCTGCTCAGCTCAAGTTGCTAGACAGTTTAGGCATGTGGAAAGAGTCCTGAAGCTTTGGAAGCTGGCCTGGCTGTTTATCTTTGGCAGGATATAACCCATATAGATGAGGTTACTGCAACATTGATCATTCAAACATCTACTGTTGTGGTAAATTTACTTAGACAACTGTACTTTCTATCATTTAGGTGTGTACTCATGGTTTGTACTTTCCCTTAATTTTCCCTAGGCCTTTTTTCAAATTATTTTTGAATTGTTTTACAGAAAGCGTGTGTGTGTGCGCGCACCCGTGTGCCTATAAAATGTATATAGAGAGAAACATGCATGCTTGCGTACACAACTACATTAGTTCAGTAGTCTTTTTTAGTTATAAGAGTTGATTTTGATTATAAGTATTTGTTTGTACTGGCTAACAATGACAACGTTGTTGGCCAAAACTGATATATATATATATATATATATATATATATATATATATATATATATGTGATATGAATCATTGTGGTTTTGTAAAAGGGAGGCAAGAATTTGTCAACATTAATAGGACAATGATGATTCACAGGGAAGTAGAACGTAAGAAATACCTCTGTTAGTGGTATATACAGAGAAAGCATTTGGGAGAGTAAGCTGGAATTTTTATGAGTAGGTGTAAAAGTAGTTAACAACCAAGACCCACAGAGAAGGTTCAGTTCATACAAAGAACAACAACAGAAATATGAACTCAGCAATGCAACTTCAACAAAAAGGCTTGTTTAATCAGACAAAGCTTTCGGGTACAAAAACCCTTCTTCAGTGAATGTAAAACAGCAGTGACCTCCCTCTTTCTATTAATGTTTTGGCTATGTGTTTTTAATATATAGACTAATCAAGCAATTAAAAAGAAAAGCTCTTAAACACTTGTATATTAGCTCACATACATAAGCATGTTTTAAATATGTAACATTATACATGTTACAGATACATTAATGCAGACGTTTGTTTATTTTTAAGAATGGGTTTTAATTATACCATCTGGTTTAATCCAGGAGAAACATCAGCTCTCATTCTCAAAATCCATTCATATTCCTTTATTTCTAACCTGTTATTAATGTCACCCCCCTTGTAGGTCCTTAAAAACTTGATATATAACCCTAGAGTTCAATCCATGTTCCTTCCCACATTCACTTATGTGTTTAGCGAAAGAGTTAGTACTAATGTTTCTTTTAATATCCGATTTGTGTTAAGTAATTCTCTCCATTTTCTCACTGACTTACCTGTATAAAATGCTGTACATATGCGTCAGGTTGCCAATACTTTTTTAGTTAAAGGGTGTACAGCTGTATCTTGTCTATTAATAAGTTCACATTAGCAGCAGTTATGGCATAGAATAGTACCATAACATTTAAACAACTTCTTATCCATGATGGTATTTATATATTTGTAACATAATTTTTGTTTTAAATTGGGACAATTCCGATATGAAAATCTGGGGACAGTATCGGTAAGTGAACATAAGACCTTTAATATACACCAGTTTTTATTTATAATTCGCTGAGTAGCATTAGTGGCTCTATTATATGTTGTAACCTAACACAACATATCATCGTTACTACACACACGGTGTTTATCAACCAGTTTTGAGGTTGATCTTAAGCCAAAACTAGGTTTAGCTGTAGATTGTTTAATTTGTAACACCTCATTAATTTCCCGATCAGGAATCTCTTGATTATACCTTCTACTTATAAATTCCTCCTTTAATTCCCTCATTTGTTGTTGACACTTCTCTAGATTTGTGTTTAACCTTCTTGTACGAATAAACTGTCCCTTAGTATGGCCCTTGAAAATATGAGGACCATGCATGCTGCTGCAGTGCAAGAACTTACTTCTATATATAGGTTTCCTATAAACAGTAGTGTGCAAGTCAACACATTCATAGTCTATAGCAATATCTAAAAAATTAACACACTTTACAGAGCTAGACATAGTAAATCTCAAAGTCAGTACTCAATTTTTTTTATGAGTAGGGCAATGCAATGCAATAATAGGGTAATGCAAAACAATAATAGGGTTAATTAGGAGTATAGATGAAGGATGGAGGCAAGATTTAAAGTGGGGGGGGGTCCTTCCTATTAGTTGTTTCAACAGTGGATCCAAGCAGGGGTTTCCTCTTTCACCTTTGTTATTTACTGTATATTTAGAGCCATTGGCAAAGAAAATAAGGGACTCAAAAATTAAAGGATGTAATTGGTATTGTAATTAAGAAAAGTTGCACTTATTTGCATATGCTATTATTTTGTATTAGATAAATCCAGACAAGGACATTTCGGTGTCTTTTCAGGGTATAAAATTAATGAAGATAAAATGAAGGCTGTTGCCATAGGGTTATGTACCCAAACAAATTGGTTTAGCAATACCCATATTTAGGGAAAGAATAAGGTGAGATGAAGTATTTAGGAGTATTAATTGATTTAAAAAATTCTGTAATGGCAACTAAGGATATGTGGGAAGAGACCAAACAAAATATAATATAAAAACTGAAAAAAAAAAATGGAAGGTCTTATTTATGGATCGTAAGATACAAGCAGTGAAATTGTTTAGTTTTATACAGAAAAAGCAAAGTTCCCAAAAGGTAGAATCAGACAATTGATTTGTTTAAATTGTGGATGTAAAAAAATCAAAGGTACAAAAGGGTTAAATTTAGGAATAAAAACACACTTCATAAATTGTAAACAACAGTTCCCTCGTACCTGAATTTCTAATAAAATTGCTCAGAGATGCATATTTGAAATCCTTTAACTTTACCATTATGTTTATCTATAAAATTAATAGCTAAAGGACTTGTTCTGTTACTGCTATGTATATTTTCTAAGGTGTTGTTATTCTGGCAACATTTCTTTTCATTTCCCCTATATAAAAAAAAATAATATAGCATCTGATGGCATAGATCACTGTACTTGTTAAACAGCTATAATATTATCTAACAATTAATTTAACAACATTAATTTCTTTAGAGGCTTCACATACAAAAGACCACACAATGCAATTTAATACAGGGGATGGGAACCCCTGTGGTTAAACGTATTGGATAAATGAAAAAAAATAACATTCTGAAATAACCAGACATAATATATTAGCTGTGCTTTTTTCACTTTAGAAAATGAAAATAAGGGCGCATCAGACATTAGCTTAGTCATAGATTGATCCATTCTTTAAAATATTCCATTTTTTTAACATTTGATAGTTGCTTGTGATAGAATGTTAAACTGGGAAACTGAAATACATTTGTTTTTGTTAAAATCAAGATATTTCACAAATAGCCTCCCAATATTTGCTCCGATGTAACTTGCTCAGAGTCAAGATGACCTAGAAGTAATACAAATGTACCAATACGCCCTAAAATCTTCATTACCAGTATATCCTCTTCTAATAAACGTGTACCAATCTGGAAACTTCCATCAGAAACTCTTCCTTCTGGTGCGGAGACATTTTATAGGTAAAAAATTTGACTTTAGACAGGCTATTAAATGCTTAAACTAGACCCAAGTAAATAATCAAGTATAGAAACTGATTTCAAAACAACTTGGTAGAAACTAGTTGGCCAGAAATGTGCATTAATTTCTCATCCAAGTTATCAGTCACTAAACAATATGTCAAGTAAGTAAAATATAATCCTTACTTATTATCACTTAATTCTTCCACAGAGTTTGATGAATGAGCAATATCCTCATTTCCATATAAAGACCAATCTATGATCAGCTGTTCAGGCTAGCTCATCTGGCATGGGATCAGGTTATAATGGCAAATCTTTCTCTACAACTGTTCACTTTCCATCCGAAGATGATTCTCAAGCAGGTCCATTGAAAACCTTCATGAATAGATGCTAAACAGGGAGGTGGTCTTTGGCATAGTCCATAGATGCCTCCACTCAGAATAAGGCTCAAGCTGTTTTTTCTTCAGGACTCCTTTTCCCCAGGCCTAGTGGATGGATGCTATGTCTTTCTGCTGGGATGAGGTACATCTGTGCCTTCCTCGTATCCCAAAGTTTCTACTGAAGGTACAATAGGACAAACAAGAAATCTGCTGGTGACTCTCCCTTCTTCACCTAGTAGGGGCCATCACCGTTACCACACAAAGTGGACCTGCACAGAAAAAGGGCTCTGCTTCATCCCAACTTACAGGCTGCCAATGTGACACTGTGGATGATAGAATTTTAATTCCTTTTGGGCATCAGTTTTCAGAGGACATGCTTCAGGAAGCAGGAAAACCTACCACTAGAAAGGCTCATCTCCAATTGGAAAATATTTTCTATGTGGTGTTTTGAAATGAATGAGAATGCCCTCCAGATGGGGATACCTTCATATTTATCCTTGTGTGAGCTACTCAAAAACTGATTAGCCTATTCTTCAGTTAAGACGCACTTCTCTGCTATTTTTGCCTGTGTGTGACTTAATCCCTGCTTGGTCTCAAGAACTGAAGTCAGACAATTTCTAAAGGGCACCTAGGAGGGCTATAAAACAGCTTTTCAAAAGCAGTTAACCAAAAAGACTTATAACAGCAAATGGAGAAGATTTTCTGTTTGGGCGTTATCAAAAGGACTGGACCCTTTATCTGCCCTTTTCCCTTCATTGTTGGAGTTTCTTTTAGAACTTTTTCACCAAGGTTTTAGTTTTTCTACCATCAAAGCTCAAATGTCGCAAATTTCAAATATTCACATAGGCTATAGTGATTCTTCCATTGCTTCTGTTAGGATATCTAAAGCTTTCCTCAAAGGACCCTTTTTACTGAGGCCTCCCATTTGAGACCCAGTTCCTCCATGGTATGTTGCATTTTAACTTCACTCAATGACTCACAAAGCCTTTGAAGCCTGCAGTTTTAGCAAACCTGAAGTATCTTTCTTGGAAAACTATTTTCCTGATTGCCATTACCTCCACTAGATGAATTTTGGAATTACACATGCTCACATGCAAGCCACCTTTTCTCATTTTCCTCAAAGACAGGGTGTCATTGAGAACAAATTCCACCTTTCTCTCAGAAGTCTTATTTGAATCAATGCATTGATATGCCAGTCTTTTTCCCCAAAACAAAGGAAAACATATGCTTCATACATTAGATGTTCGCAGATGGGTTAGATTTCTTCCTACACCCTACCAAAATATTAGAAAATCAGATAAATTTTGTCTCCTTTTCCAAAGCAAAATTGGGAAATAGTGTCAAAAGTTACTTTTTCCAAATAGTTGTCTGACTGCATTTCTTTTGTTTATAATACCTTGAGGTTTGTCTCGAGACTCAAAATTGAAAGCTCATTACACTAGAGCAATTGCTATCTCTACAGCTTTCATGAAAAGAGCTCCTGTTGATGGCATGTGTGTAGTGACAACTTAGTCAATGGTTCATATACGTGTATCTCATTGCAAATTGAACATGCATCCTTTGGTGCTACTATTCTCTGAAATGTCCTTCCTACCACCCAGGTCATTTTAGGAAACTTGGGAATCTGTCCCAAACATTGAATCAGATGAAAATGGACAACACTGAATATGAAAGCTGTGTATTTACCATAACAGTAGATCCATGTTGTCTCATTTTTGTCTAGTTTCAACATCTCTTCCTCATTCCTCTTTCCAAATTGCCCTCTGCAAATTTCTGGTGGTCGGGCAGGCCTTGATTGACACTGTCTGCTTAAGGTCATATTACTATGTTTGACATACTTAGTTAGTTATTTTTTTTCATAAAGTTTTTATTCTTATCAAGATGTTTTTTCTTTGTGGTTAGAAACAGCAAACTTGATCTGAGGTATTAAATGCAGAAGGAGTCAATTGTTGATAAGGGAGGAGTCAGCATCTCGGATCCAAGAAGAAGGTACAGGGGTCAGATCCAATTGGATCCAACAACCCAAATGTTGAACCTGACAAAAATGCGACAACACAGATTTATAGTTATAGTTAGTACATAACTTTTGCTTTTAACTTGATAAAGGAAACAAATGTTAGTTCCTTCAAGTTAGGCAAGCTGGTCTCTAAGCAATTTCCAACTGGATCCCAAAATTGCTCTCTTTGTCTTTTAAATTGATCTGTTATGTTATTCCCAGTATGGCAAATCCTTGTCTTCACCTTTGAAAGCACACTTCACCAAAGCAGTATCCTTTTCTGCTGCCTTCTTCAAGGGCATTAACGCCAGAGCCACCTCATCCTCTCTACACCCCTTCAACTAACACTACAGAGTAGATGCTGCCCTTAAGGTTGTGGACTTCCTTTGCTAGATCTGTACTTTTTGGATTGGTAGGCAGCTGTCCTGTCCTTGGCCCATCCACCCTTTCCAACTTTTAGCTTCAGGACTCTCCCATCAGTACTTGAATACTGCAAGTGATCTAAGGAAGAGCATAGTACAGATGTGCAAGGACTTATAGCAATAGCTACCCTATTGAGTGGGTGAGAGCAACAGTATGAGTTTGAGAGTATTAAACAAAATTTTATGACTACAATTGAGGGCCAAGCATGATACATGGGACAGCTTGGAAGGAGTTTTAGGTGATTGTGGTGTAGATGTCTGGTTTGTGTTTCTCTTGTCACTGCTGGATGAAACCAAACTCTGGTCACTTGGCCGTTTCAGCAGCTCACCCAGTTCTCTTCAAGCAGTCCATTTGTGGAGGAGTTGGGATACTGGATAAAAGTGCATGTGTATGGGTGCATGACATGTGTTGGTTGTCACAGTGCAGTAAGGATACTTTTCTTGTTCAGCTATATTGTTGTGCATGTTTTACCACCACAGAGATCCAGACTTATGCTAGTTTGAATTTAATTATGTGGACTGAGACGAGCTAATGAATGTGATTTCAGCAGTGCAGCCAACTATTTGCACTTTAAATCTTGTTTTCCTGAACCAGAAAAATCTTGTCTTAATTTGCTAAGACACACTTTTTTGTTAGCTCTTGTTTTTGAGGACTAGGTTTTTTTGTTTGCTCTTGTTTTTGATGACTAGGTTTTTTCTATCTGTATTGAGAGGCCTTGATAGCCCCATTCCTGTCAGTCATTTTTGGATGGTGACTTCACAGAAAGTCATCACCTTGTCTTAAGTGTTCCATTTCCTAGGAAAGTTATTGAGAAGTTTGGCTATGCACAGCTGCATTCATATTTGACATTCCATGGTTTCCTTCCTTGTGTCTGGCTTTAGATCATAGCACAGTACAGAGACTACCCCATTAGAATTAACGACCTTCTAATGGTGGGAGATCAGCGTAAATATTCCATCTTGGTATTACTTTAACCTTCAGGCAGCTTTTGACACTCAAGACCCATAGTGTCCTTATTAAGTGCCCAAGGCTGCTGTTGTGAGTTGTCTAGTACTGTTTGAGTGGTTTATCTGTGTGGATATACCAACAATGTGGTGGTTAGCTTAAATTCTTTCAGTCTCTAACCACTGGACTTTGGTATGTCTGAAAGGTCAGTGTTGGCTCCCATGTTTCTCCCTGTGTATATGCTGCTGCTTAGGAAGTCGTGGTGAAGGGGTGGTATTTCCCGTTAGTCTTATTCCGTTTATATTTATCATACCTCACCTTTTGTTTAAGAATTAACCTAAGACCAAAGTTGTTGTAGTGCAGACCACCACCTGTCTATATCAAGTTCCTTTATCCATTAATTACAGATGGAGAAAAATAATTTGGGATTTATATCTTGTGCTCATGATGTAGTCTGTTTTTGACAGTAGACTAACATTTTGTTGTCTTATCAGGACTTGCATTTGAAAACTGCAACAAGGATCAAATCCTGTATACCCGCTTGGCCATGAGAGCCTCGATTCATGCTCTGGTGTTGTCCTCATTACATTATTGCATTTCTGTATACCTTAGCCTTTCAGAATGTGTTGGCCTGGTTATGTGGTGTATGAAATTTGCAGCCAGATAGTTTACATTGTATTTCATTTTTTTTGTAATTTAACTGGGTAAATGAGCTGGTCTGCTGATTCTTCAGTCACAACTCAAGTGCATTAAAGTATAACTGGGGCTAGGGCTAGAGCTTAACATGGGTTAAATTATGTCAGCAATAATTAGTTATGTAAAAATCACAATGCTTAGGAGATGACAAATTATGAACACATTTTACAAGTTAGCAGAAGTATCTACAAATCTCCATATTTAGTAGAATATACACATATGCACAGTGTAAAGTGTACAGAGCATTCATGGTTGGATGCAGGTACCATTAGTGCTGTAGATGGGCATTTCCACAGTATGTCACATTACGTACTGTGCTGCATTTTTTATGGATGTGATTGTGGCCAGATGAGTTTTAAGATTCTCACTCTCACCTTTAGTATACTGCACAATCAGGGTCCTGTTTGTTTGGAAGAGCTGCATGTCTGTGCCCTAGTGGAGCAGCATTGGTCATTAGGTGATCTGGCAGGGTCAGTTAGCTTGTTGAGTTGTTTTGGAATCCGCTACCTTTCCTGACTCGTATGTGTAAATGGAGCCCTCATTTAGGATTTCTTATGATACCATGTATTAAGAAGAGTGTACTGTGATCCTAGAAGGAGGGTACCACTGTTTCCTTTAAAATTTTTTATTTTTATTGGAAAGTTAACTAACGTGTTAAATTATTCACTTTGCATGTTACTCAATACAGAATGTTCAGTTAACTTCTCATTGGAAATTATATTTTTGAACAATGCCCAAGTGTAGCCATCCTAATACTTTTAAATACATTTGGATTTTGATTCTGTACTTCAGAGTTTGTGTTATATGTCATAGTTCAAGATGAGTTCATGTAGTCTGTGAACTCAGTAAGCAGTTTTCCATGTAAAGAAAATAATTGTATGACAGTCTTAACTGGTCCGCATTGCATACCTTCTGTGTATATCCAGCAACTTGCTCATCACCACATTACTGTATTTGTGATGCCTCCTTGTGGTCATAGACTGCAGTATTTGAATAAATTATTTAAGCCTTGACTATAGTCCATGGGTTGCAGTGACAGGTAGCTTGCTATGATTAACAGCCCTGGGCCTGTGAAAATGTACTTGGCAATAGATCGTGAGAGTTATTGACACTAAAATGCTGTACACAGTACAGATTGAATAGATGCTACTTTCAAATAGTACTAGCACTGAATTTTAAAGCAGAAAACACAGTGTGAAAAAAATCTGGTTAATAGAACTTTTACTCTGTATGTTATGAAATTACACTGTTATTCTGAAGAAGCAACAATTTTTGTTGCATGTCACATGCTGTGAAGAATCTGATGATAAAATGCTTATCTGAGGACACATGTTCTTTGTATTAACTAACATGTTATATTCATACTACTGTGTCATGGTGTTACTAAAGTTAATTGCTGACTTTGACTTTCTAGTTTCTCCATGCATCATTTTGTATCAGGTTTGAAAAGGGATAGCCTTTTTGTTGTTGCTGCCTTATCATATATCTTTAAGTAAAATGCTGTGTAATATAAGCAAACTGTAAAATTTGATCTCCTTATTTATGGCATCACAAGTTGGGGGGGGGGGCTGTAGGTTTCAAAAAAGTTACCATATATGGCAGTTGCCATTGAGGTGGTTTTTAGAGTCTCTGATAAAAAGTAAACCAGGAGAAGACTCTCTTAATGTTGAAAAATTAACTGGTTAAATAACTATATTTACTGTGAAGCCGCATCAAATACACAGATGTCAAGTATGGTTTATGATACTGACGAGCTTAAAATTTCTTTGCTTCCCTCTTTTAAGATTCCACCCATTCAGAGCTTATCCTATGCCATGGATTTTTTTTTTAAGTAAAGGGTGTTAACAGCCAGTGTGCTATTGCAGTCCCCAGAAGGATAATACTTATGCACTTAAAAACACCAGTGTTTATATTTAGTATGAAACACAACACAAATTCAGAAAGAAACCCTATGACCTTCAAGTAGTCTGATTTTAGTACCATAGCATTTGATTTCTTTTTAACTGCTTGTGTATTGTGAAAGTAAACATGTACAAGTTTCAAGCTTCATTTAAATATTAAACAATACTTGTTTGTCATTACATTACTACTGCTGCTTAGTAAATGCAAACAGGAAATTTCCCATCAGTATGCAAACGCTCAACATTTTCAATCTGTCTCATTTTGACTGCTGCCTCATGGGAGCTAGGCTGCTCCCTTTGCTTTTTAATAAGTGTTGTAAATCATGATCATGTAGTGCAGCTATCAGCGTGAGTACTTTTGCATGTCTTTGGGATGGTCACATTTATAAAGTCAGACATACATTTATTCACAGGCAGTTTAATTTTTTTCTTTTTCTCAACTGCATTCCATTTATGCTTTCATTAAAGTGTGTAGAAAACAGCCCTTGCTGTTGAAAGCCTTTATTGATTTGATTTATATATTTTTTTCATTTACATAGTACTCATCACCTACTGTGTGTGTGTGTGTGTGTGTGTGTGTGTATATATATATATATATATATATATATATATATATATATATATATATATATATATATATATATATACACACACACAGGTACACGCGTATGATATAGGATTCTTGACCAAACACAGAAACATTGAGTGGTCACAGGGCTGATCCAAAATGATAATCGAGGGAGGGGGAGTAAAACAGCAATTTTTGCAAAGGGCAAACTCCCTTACATCCCCCCTCCCCTGTCACTTGTGTACCAACTCTGAGATTGCAGAATAGTAAAGAAAGGGCAGATTCACACTTTCCACAATACCACAACCTCCCACAAACTGATACTGTCATTCTATATAACTTGTCCATTTAGTCATTAATGCCAGCATCTAAAATATTCAGCATTCCAAACATTCCACTTAGTTACCATCACCTACACATGGGTGTTTCTATACACAATGATTTTTGCTATTGTAGTACATTTTATTTCTTTTTCTTTCACAGGGCTGAATTAACTGGTTTTCTTGCTGAGTTGGGAAGAAACAGTTTTGTTTCCTTTAAAAGTTTAACAAGGGAAGCCCCAGGTGGATTAATATCGTACTTAATATGTGCCAAATGTATCATGAAGCTGTGCACTTATTAGAGGAGTCAATATAAATTTAATTCTGCATCCTTGTATGATATTTTGACTGTAGTGCTTATGAATCAATGCACATTTTTCAGTGCCAACTGCACCTAACCACACCTTATGGACATTACATGATTTATAGACTATTGAAAGTCAATGCATTGCTTCTTCATTTGGTATGGCAGTAACGAAGGATGGACTAGATATTTGCAATCAGAAACTGGTGTTTTCTTTTGGGTTGGCTGTACTGCAGAGATTGACGGTTGTGGTTGATTATCATCTGCCATTGCCATGGCATTTTTCAGCAGTTGGGAAAGCAGTGCCTTGCCCAGCCTAATCAAGTACCCAGTGACTGAAAAAAACAAGTAATCAGGCTTTAGATGAAGTATACCTGCTATGTGGTATGTTACCAGACAGTGAACTGTTTTATAGGTTCATAGGTTCATACTAGGCTATCTGCCCTAGGGCATTTATAAGCCTAGCCAGAGTGTGTGTGGCTTTCACCACCCCTTTGGATGAGAATACTATAACCATTAGTTTGCTGTGCCTCTGTCCAGCAGTGATACAGAGATGATTCCCGGGGTAAACCTACGATCTCCCATCCACTCGTCAAGATTTCTCTTGAACAGAGTCAGTGAGGGGCTCTGCCTCACATGGACTGGGATTCTGTTCCATAGTGTAGGGAGTCTCTGGGTGATGAATCTGTCCCTCCAGCACGTCCTATTTATATCCATGTTGAGATTTAAGTTTCTCGCTCTCGTGGCTCTGGTGGATTTGGATTTTTTGAGGTGGAGCATGTCCATTAATTCCGGGTTGGACATGGCCTTGTATGTCAGGCACAGATCACCTCTGAGCAGACGGTATGCGACTGAATAGAGCTGGAGTTTCTTCAGTCGGGCATCGTATGACATATGTTTGAGCCCCTTTATCCTTTTGGTGAGGAACCTTTGGGGTCTTTCCAACTGCTGCAGGTGTCGGGTAAGGTACATTCCGAATGGGGCATTGTACTCAATCATTGGTCTGATAAGTGAAGTGTACAGGGGTACAATGACTTCTCCTGATCTGGATGTGAATCCCTTCATGATCAGGTGGGCAATGTAGAAGGTCTTCCTAACCACTTTGGCAATGTGAGTGTCAAAAGAGAGGTTACTGTCAACTTGGGTCCCCAGGTCCCTGATAACTTCTTCCGTGTTTAATGGATTACCACCTATGTGGTAATTAGGGGTTACCTTGTTTTTCCCAAAGGGTATGACTATACATTTTTTGGCATTTAGCTTAAGGCCATGGCTCTGGCACCAGTTATCCATTTCTATGAGACCTTTCTGGAGGATGTCTGTGTCTGATGGAGTGTCAATTATGGTGCCCAGTTTGCAGTCATCTGCAAATTTTGTCAGCCTCAATCCCCCTATGTTTGCCTGCACTTCAGAAAAATAAATGCCGAACAAGAGGGGGCCCAGGACTGAGCCCTGTGGGACACCGTTCGTGACCGGCTTAGAGTCTGACATGGCACCAGCAACTCTAACCCTGTGTGTTCTGTCCTTGAGCCAGTTTGCAACCCATCTTGTGACATATGGGTTTACATCTAAGCTGGTGAGCTTTTCTATGATGCCCGAGTGGGGTATTGTGTCGAACGCTTTTGCTAGGTCAAGGTAGGCTGTGTGAACTGCCTTACCCTCATCAATGGCCTTAGTGACTGTTTCAAAAGTCGACCAAGTTCAAGAGGCAGGATCTGCCCTTGACAAAGCCAAATTGGGTAGGATCCAGTGTCTGTAGGCCCCCAATGTCTTTATTTATGAGTTCCATTATGATCCTCTCCATAGCTTTGCAGACAAGGCTCATCAAGCTTATGGGGCGGTAATTTCCAGGGTCCGTAGAAGCACCGCCTTTGTGGAGTGGGACCGCAGTTGCCGTACGCCATTCTTTGGGTACGTATCCTGTAGTAAGGCTAAGATTAAACAGCAGCCTTATGTGTGGGTTTAG
Organism: Protopterus annectens; assembly: GCF_019279795.1. Classification (NCBI taxonomy): domain Eukaryota; kingdom Metazoa; phylum Chordata; order Ceratodontiformes; family Protopteridae; genus Protopterus; species Protopterus annectens. The sequence goes on along the minus strand of NC_056732.1, from coordinate 711,792,894 downwards.
TTCCTCATTGAGTTCGTGTAGCACACAGCCGGGGACACCGTCCGGTCCCATTGATGCTGTGTGTTTTGCTTTAGAGAGAGCAGCTCTCACCTGGGCATCTGAGATGTTTGGGAGGCTAGACTCTGGTGGGATAGATATTTCTCCTTTTGGGGGGGAGGGAGGGGAGAAATTTGCACTGAACCTGTCGGCAATGTCTGTGGGTTCAGTGATTTTTTTTATCATTTTGGACTAATTCTGAGCATATCTGGGAGTTTCCACCCAGGTTTCTAACATAGCTAAAGAAGGCTTTATGATTGTCTTTTGTGTCATTAGCGATTTTTCTCTCAAAGTTGGCCTTGGATGATTTTATGAGTGATCGTAGGGGGGGTTCTTAGAAGTGTGGCTTTCTCGCTGATGTTATGAAGCTAAGTATTACCCTGCAATTTTTTTTAATCATCCTTTTTTACTGCATTATTTAGATGATTTTGGCTTTTTGAGCCTGTCTATACCAGTTAACACTTCTTAATAATGAATCCCATTCCTGTTTGAAGAGCAGCTGATGCATACAATGATATTTTTGGATAGTTTTCAAATGTATGTGATTTCTGTAATGTCAGTATGTAGAGATCATGGATGAAGTTTATTTTTCACAACGTTTTCCTTTTAAAAGAAGAAGAAATTAAATTTATTTTTAGTTCTTGAACCACTTTAAAATGTATACACAAGATGCTATGTAATGTCTTGATAATTATAATCTAATTACTTGTTTTACAGATGCTTTGTTTCTGCCTGTTGATTGCAGCACTCAGACAACCCATGTTCAGCTTGTGGCACATGCACTGGAGGGCCCACAACAGGGGAGCATGAGTGAGCAGCTGAGGTTGGATTGCCCATTCTGTGGTGAAGGGAGGCAACCTAGGTTCACTGCAGTAGCAACATTAAGAACCTGGCGACCTCTGTGTTCCAAGTGGTATACTGCTTAGTCAGAAGGTTGCACATGTACCTTCTGAGGGCAGCAATCACAGAGCATTCAACGCTGCTGAGAGGTAGTGGAAGATGGGGCACTTTTCCAAGTAGCAGTATGATGCTGCATCAGCTTCCTCCATCTCCTCACCAACCTCAGATATGAGATGGTTGAGCCTAGGTGAGGCTAAGGTGTGCCTGGTGGACCCAATGAACAAAGAGAGGAGCTGTGGGCAGCTGGTAGTTAGCTGCGAGAAGTAGGGGAAAAAAAGTCCTTATGATGGCCAGTTGACCAGAGTTAGATTAGGGCTTGTGCATCTGTTCGACTTTGTGATAAGGATGGATATGCCTTTCCTGGGAGTGGGGGAGGTGGTGGTAGTCTGTGGCCAGCTAGTAGCTCATTCACTTGGAGGAGTGGTGGTGATAGAAAAGAATAACTCTGGGTCAAGTATTTGCCCACTAGGCCATGACTGTAGTAGTCTTCATTGAGAGTGCCTGGGGGCCTGCCATTGCATGGGAGAGCACTGTGGTTCCTATGTTGTAGGTCACTTGCTTAGTGCCAAGCAGGTGGATTTTGACCATCTACACATTGCTGTGGTGATGCCAAGGGAATAAACAAAATAATAAACCATGCCTGCCTGTATATCTATCCCAGCCTGCTGTCTCCCTCAGTAGGAATTACCTATGGTGATGCAATGAGGGGAAGGCTTGATGGTTGGCAGCCTTGGCAGGAAGCACACTTTGAAAAAAAAGATGCTTGGATTGTCCTGTTCATGATTTCATTTTATTCTCATTTTACTTTGCTGTTTGTACTCCAGTGCTGATGTCCATCTTCCACTCTGTGTCCTTATTTGTGCCTTCCACCCCCTTCATTTCTGTCAGTACGTGGCCCCAGCTTGATCCATTATTGGATGGGTCCCTTGTTTGAGACATAATTTCTTAACATGCAGCATATGATCCACAATGTAGTAGTATCTAGCAGCCCTTTCTGTCCTTGGCATATTTGGCACTACTGTGTACGTTTCCATACTTGGTCCTCCCCCAAGAGGCAGAGTCGGCCATAGACTGCTCATTCTGTCTTTAGATGACTTTTTGAAGTCTGAACATATTATAAAACTATGGGTTTTACTCTCCCCCCATTTTTTGTCCCCCTGCTTGCCAGCTGACCCTCAAACACCTCTTGGACAGTTTGGCCTGTTTGTACCCCTTCACCAGGATGAGAAACCGCTCAAAGAAGCCATAATTAAGCCAAGCATCAGAGGTTTTCTTTTCTCTTATGTCTGTAAAGCTTCCATACATATCCAGTGAGCTTTCTGTAGAAGGGGGGGGGGAGGCAAAATCAGGTCATGGACATTGTGACAAGCCCTCTTTACCTTGGGGCAGTATCTAAGGACTTTCAATCCTCACCACTGTCTCCGGTAAGGGAATGTCATCAAAGGAGGGATAAAAGTACAGAATTTCCCCTAAGAGTACACCAGGACAAGTTCCAAAACGTGGGACTGAACTATATGCTTCACTACAGGACCCCAAGTGAATCTCCACACTAACCACTGCATAACACTGTGTTCCAGTTCTAGGTATCTGACACACTTGCTCTTAAATGTCTGATATTCAGACATATAGTCTTGGGAAACACTGATACAGATTTACCTGCTGTATTTCTTTTCCCAAATTACAAAGTAATGGCTACCACCAATCAAATACCACAATAACCTTCAAAAAGGGTGTTCAATTATGTTGGGTAAAATAGATAATTAAAACGAATGATAGCATGTATCCCAAGCAGTAAGGCTTTTCAGAGTGGCCCTGGTGTTATCACAACTCTCTCAAGTTATTAAAAATATTAACTAACCAGCCACAGTGAGCGGTAGTAAAACATTTAACAAGTAGAAGGATTTAAAACATGTAGATACTGAATAACGGATTCCAATAAACATCAGAGTTTCACACACACAAAATAAGAAAATAATTCTTTAGGATAGATCTCACATTGATTTTAGAAAACCTCTTGATATATAGCTGTAATTCCCTGAATATCTGAAGATTAACTCTCCCTAGCTAATCTAAATAACTCGGCAAGGCAAGATAATTTCTCATCTTACCTTGCAGAAGAAAGAATATAATGTCCACACTCCAGGCTGTCGCCTGTCCTCAGCAACTGGAACAACTACTGTCCTGGAAACAACTGAACTACTACTAGTACACATTAACTGATTTAGAACTTGCTTTTTGTAGCAGATCTTTTTCAAAAGTAAAAGGAAGCTGCCATGAGAATTCTACTCTCATATCAGACTTTGAAAAGTAAACAGCTGCAGTGAGGATTCTATTCTCCCAGCCCTGGCACACAATGACATCACATCTATGTCAGCTGACTCTGGCACAACATACATTTAGACCTCTCCCCACAAAATAATGTACGTTTGGTCAGCCAGAACACGGTTTGCCATTCAAACATCTTGCATAAATCAGAGTGACAATCAAAAGACACAAAAAATTATTTACAAAATTATAGCTAGTCATGCTGGCGTATGTAACGCAGAGTAATTTACAATTATTTACAAAACTTCAGCCAGTCATGCTAGCACGGATAACAATATCTAATATCCTCACGGACATGGTTAACAATTTCAGGAGTTGACACCATTTGGTGCATCTTCGGTCTCTATCGCCACACTGAAAGTTTGCACACCACTTATTCATAGTTGGTCAAGAAGGGCACTTGTCACACAATGTTTGCATCGTACATTCATGCATTTCCTTTGGTGTTTTCTCTTGCAGTAATAAGAACTTCATGACGGCTCAGAGTTCCACACTTGAAAATTCCACACTTTTCGTTGACCTGGTTCGATCACTGATCTGAAACAATGTCAAGACATAGCATTATGGTTCTGCAAATTGACACTTTACAAGATGAAATAGCCCTCTTTTGAGCTACAGAGGCAAAATTAATGTTCAGAATTTAGAAAGTTGATTGGGCTTAGAACTTTCAGCATCCCCTTGTACATGACATCTTAAGTGGAACTTCGAATTTTATGGACTCACTGTTTGTGCACATGTCTCTGCTAGCTATGTGTTGCATAGCAAGTCCAGGTGGGATTGTTTTGTGGTATAAAATGAGAAGAGTAATGGAAAGTTTAACACAAAAACTAACCTTTAGTGTATATATTAAACATCAATAATAAAAGGACGGTTTATATAGTGTAGCCCATCAAAACTTTAATGCAAAATAGTCAACAGCACTCAAAATTTATAGCGGTGAGAGCATAGTATAAAAAGACCTTAAAAAGTAAAGAACACACAATTAGTACACCTCCCAGTCTAAGGAGAATGAAGCAAGTCTGAAGTTTATTGCAAATGAGTTTGTAGCAGAAAGAGAAATGGTAACCTAGTTGTAACAACTGCATGGAACAAGTAAATATACATGTGCAGCACTTGTCTTAATGCTTCATCTAGCTTTAGTTTGTTAGTGGCTGAGCTTTTCCTTCTATATATTTTGCAATGCTACATGGGCAGAGATGGCTCAAAAGCTTTATCCATAGATCAGAAAAAAATAAGAAAATAGGTTAACTTTTATGTATCTTTACTGAGGTGTTGGAGCTATTACAGATGTTGGAAGAGGAGAAAGGGGGAAGCAGGCAACCACAGAAAGCCTTATGAGAAGTAGACAACTTTTTTTTTTGTGGGGGGGCATTTTTACTGTCCCATTTTGGTTGTTGTCATACTATTGTCTCTGCACTGCCCTGTACAGTCCATTTGATGATCTAGGAGGCAAGAGCCAAACAGCAGAGAGCAGAGCCATCCTCCACCCAAAATAAGGGAGTTAATCAAATGCCTATAACCTCCTTAAATTTTGTAGTGAGGAGGGCAACGAGGCTGTCTCATTAACTTCCATGACTGACATTACCCCTCAAGACTGCCCAAAGTGCCTTGAAATCAGTGCTTACACTGGATCTCAAATTTCCACTGGAAATTCTACAGTGGAAACAAAAACCTGGATCTGCACCCCCCCCCCCCGCCCCCCAAAGACAGAGAAGCTGACCAAGCCCCATCACTCGTCTTCTCAAAAGATATTCTACTAGGCATTCTAATTGTTAATATTGTACATACCTTTAGAGTATAGCTATATTACTATTTGAGATACAAATGAACAAAGACATTTACCGTATATTGTAGTGTCTTCCATCTTTTTGCTAGAGCAAGAGTACTTTTATAACTTCATAAGGTAACCCGTGCTAGGTGAAGCATATAGATCTTTCCTGTTTGCAGTTCTGTAATTCCTTTACACCTCATAACCTACTATTTAGTGTGAAGATTGTGTATACACTTACTCTATAAATGTTCTTGTCATATGATAATTATAAAATAGAAAATAATTAGTAAACAAATGCAAGGTGTAATGGTATGCCCAGATAACAATTCCACAAAGTCTCCTCAACCAGATACAAATATCTAATACTGGGAAACACATTTTGTTTTTAATTCAGAATGTAATCAGTACATCTTGAGATATTTCAGATATTGGGATGATTTATTTCTACTATGGACCAGCAGTGGTTGTACACTTGAGGATTTTTAAAAATATTTAAATATGACTACCATTTTCTCTAAATTCATGTACACTGTATCCTCATATATTATTTTGATGTTTTGATTTAGAAAAATAAGTTGAAAAGGTCTTTTGTTCAGAAGTGTATAGGAAATCTGCTTTTTCTTATTCCTGTATAGACTATACAGGTTGTGAGGCTGACAGCCCAGCTAGCTAGAATTTTCTTATTAATTCTGTCATTTGTGAATATTAATATGATCCATAGGCTTGTCTTACAAATGTAAGAGAACTATATGTTAGGTGTGTATTAAACAGCTGGTGCAGAATTGTGTGTTAAACTATATGTTATGGGCTGAGCTTCAGGAATGTAACCAGAGTGTACCCTACTGTAAAAGAGCAGAAATGTGTATAATCTGTATATCTGTGCAAATATGTGTTTTCATGGTAGAAGTTGGAACATATAGAGTTAATGCAAAACACTAAGAAAATAAGTTAAAACTGTTTACGACTGTGCTGTAAAGTTAGTTAATGCAGAGAGACAGGATGTCTAGAGCTTGGAGGTTTTTCTGTTGTCTGGCAACAGAAATAATTACAGGTTTCAAAGGTAAAAGTGTTTAACTGTTTTACGACTTCCAGTTCCAGGCAAACTTCTGAGAGAAGTATTTTTGACACAGAGGTGTAAGTTTTAAGTTTCTGTTAGCCTGGGAACTAAAGGCAGAGGTGACAAAGAATGATGTAATCTGAGATAACCCAGCAGTAATGTTTGATAGTAATTCAAGAACTATCTCAGAGAGCGAGTCTGGGCATTTTGTATTCGTCTTTGGATCTGACAACATCCTCTCATCAGCACTTGTCTTGCTATGTAAGTAAGTAATTTAGGGCATAGTATCGCTTTGATATAGATAGGAATACAGTAAAGATTAGTTTAGATGTTTTCTGTATTTATTTAACACTGTCCTGCAATGTTGTTTTGAAATACTTTCTGTGATTCTGAACTCTCTTGTCACTGTGTTGAGTTACTGAGTATTGTTTTGTGCTTTTATTTATTAAATATATTTAAACCTTTTAATTGCATCTGGTTTGTTTAGAGATATTTAAGCTCTTAGCATACTTGCATATGCATTTGGTGACACTGTATAGGCCACTCATAAATAGCCTTAAAAGATTTGGTCACAATTACCATTTAGGTAATAGTAACATTACACAGAAGAATTGGTCACCCTTTGGGAAGGGCCTTATAGTAGCTGATAGAGTGGTTAGTGGAAACCGGTACTACCTTATAGTCTGGGCAGAAGGGGGCATAGCTAGTGAACCTGTGCAGTCTTCCAGGAGTGTTTGTGTATAAATCAAATCTCAAAGTGTGTGTTTGTGTGTCAGCTACTTGGGCAGGGACACGAAGCACTGGTTGGACAAGTGAGGGTGCTGGAGGTTTTGGCTTGACTACTTGGCTGAGATCTTAACCCTGTAGCTGTGCCAGTGGGGAGCCTTATTGGGGATCTGGAGAGAGAGGGAGAAACCAGCCCCAGACTGTGATCTGTGTGTGCTCTTAAGGGAAATTGTACTGTACTGTACTGTATGTGTACTTGTCATCCTCCGAATGTGCACATCCCTCACTGGTGTTAGTGGTGAGGACTGAGGCTCCTTGATTACTGGGCCAGTGTAGGGGCGTCACACAGATAACTATCTTTGGTAGCAAAAGACCAATGGAGTGATGGGCCAGTTTATTAAAATATCTAGGTTGGTGAGAGATGACAGTATATTTATTGACAAAATGGATAGGGTTACAAAGATGTTTTTGGAGAGGGCTTACCCTCCAGATTTGTTGAGTCATTTGGCTAAAGAGATTTTTAAAAGCAGGAATACAGATTTTAAACTGTTGAAGGATGAATCTTACAGGGTCAATCACAAAATGTATGCCGCTGATGGTTTCTGTCAGGCTCTGATTTTACCAAACACTGATGATAGAAAGTGCATTCAGGATATTATTATTATTATTATTGTAATACCAAGTTACTGGGTGCTAGACCTGTTTTTTTTTGTACAAGAAATGGATCAGTCTGAAAATTTTGTTTGAGAGATCTGGTGTTAAACAAGGATTTAATTCAAGAAAAAAAAGAAAATGGCAAAATGCAGCAATTGTATATAATGCTGTTGTATTCGGAAGAGACTTGTGTATTAGTTACAGGTTATGAGTGATCCATACGCTGCATAGAATTTTGTAATTGTAAGAGTGAATGGGTAGTATACTTGGCTAGTTCTTCCTGTAAGATTGTTTATGATGGGAAGACTGAAAGACAACCAAGTGCAAGGATTTATGAACATCTTGGGGTTATTCAAAATAAAAATAATGATAATGCCTTATAAGCATTCTTAGTTATATAGGTATTTTCCCCCAAAATGTCTTGAGTTTAGCACGTCATAAACACTGTGATGAACAAAAATAAAATAAATCAATAGTAAGATTTGTAAACTTGAATATAAACCAATGTAAACAACTATATACATACAAGTATGATTAATTTTTGCAAGCATGTTGGGAACAATATAAGGGGTAATAAAAGTTTGTTCAGTTGATGTGTGATGTCATATTGTATTTGTACAATAGCTTTATGAAAACTATAAGGTATATTTGGTAATTGTCCTTTAGACAAACTATTTCTTGAGAGACAGATTAGGATATGATATCAGATTTTGTTTTAAATTAATTGCCATTATCTTTACAATTCTTGGAATTAAGAATGTAAAGCAGTTAGAACATTGTGATAAGCAATTAGTGAAGGAGTTCCAATTTAAAAACTTTGACTATGTTTTAGTAATGTAAAATTTGAAAAAACATGAACATATTTATTAATGAAGATCATTGGAATTCATTCCAATAGGGGGAGTATGTAGAATTGCAAATCTCCATGTGATTTGTAAATTATCAAAGCCATTAGCATTTAATTTAGCCAGTAGGGGGGTGGTCCATAGCTTTGTGGAATATTTGCAGTCCCATATAATGTGAACTAGGTCAGCTTTATCTGCCCCACAAGCTGTATAGACATCAAGTATTATCAAATGTGTATAAGATATCTTCTTTAATTGAATAAATGTAATATTCAATGGAAATATTTTGGATAAAATATTTGAAATGCAATAATGAATATTGGGCCAGTAGGAGAAAATTAAATATTTGCTCTGAAATTTATTGTTTGCATTAAGTTTATATGTATTAGAAACAGCTTTTCCAGAGTAAAGGGAAGACCAAAGTTCATTGAACAAAACAAGACTGTTTTCTGGATGGTTCTCATTTAGTTATAAAGGTGCAAGAGTGTTTATAATTTGATTAATAATTGGTAAGTAACCTGTAGGGAGGTAAAGGTTAAATCTGATTCATTCAATAGGCGATGAGGGAAATGTTTGAAAATCTTTTAAAGGGAAGTAAGACAAGTTTACCATCTTAATAGATTTATTTTAGCATTATAATTTATAGGTTGAAATAAGTTTTGGATTGAGTTGATCTTTAATAAGGGTTGAAATGACACGACTAAATTGAGTCTTATGGATTTTAAATTGTTTGAAGATTTTAGAATCTAGGAATGGGATAGCTAAAGGGTTACTTGGACTAGATTTTAGGGTATTAGCCAATATTCTTATCCAATAAGGATACCTTAAATTTTTTAGAGGGTTGAAAGTAATGATGCATAGTAAACCACTTGAGTTAATTAGTAAACTTAAAAGTCGGTAAGTTTAACTACACCATTTATTTTGATTAAAGCTAGTTTATTATATGAAATGTGTACAGATTTGGGTGACCAAATAAATTTGCTTAGTGATGAGGTGATATTGAAGAATTTCTGGGGCGATTTCTTGAAGGGATGCCTTCATAAAGTAGAGAATCCTTGTAAATAATGTAGGTATTTTAAAAAATGTCTATTCTTCGTACTTCAGATTGTATACAAGTCACCAAGAGGGAGGGGGATACAATGTTAATATTACTGGGTATAAGGAACTTAGGTAAGTTAGATTAGTAATTTTAGTGTGGATTTTAACATTCTCCGGTTTGATCCTCGGCTGGGGTGCCTTTTGTGCGGAGTCTGCATGTCCTCCCTGTGGTCGCGTGGGTTTCCTCCCACATCCCAAAGACATGCTGCAGGTGAATTGGACACTCTAAATTGGCCCTAGGTGTGAGTGTGGGGGTGTGTGTGCCATCTGTGGAGGGTTGGGCGCCGGGCTGGCAACTCGACACCGTAAAACTCCACTGCCAATCATGCGCGGACAAGGTGATCCGCTGTGGAGACCCCTAAACGGGAAAAGCCGAAAGAAGAATGGTGGGAGGATGGCAGAAATGGTGGTAGGATGGCAGAATGGTTAAGGTCTTTACCTTGTAGACACAAGGTGCAGGGTTTGATTCTCACATGGGGTAATTGTCTAGGCTTAAAATGGCCCGTAAGGGCAATTAGCCTAGTACTAACCTATGAACCTATTTAGGGTTGGGAGGGTGGGCTAATGGTTAAGGTGTTTGCCTTACAAACACAAGATACAGGGTTTGAATCTCACAGGGGATAACTGGCTAGGCTTAAAATGGCTCGCAAGAGCAGTTAGCCTAGTACTAACCTATGAACCTAAGAAGTGTGGATTTTAACATTATTAGATGTTCTTCATGTTTCACTGTTGCAGTCATCACATTTGGGTTATCTGCTTGCAGTAGCCCTCAGTTGGCCTGATTATCAAAGTTTTGGGTCCTGCGTCGGTTGCTGTCTTATCCTCCGTGACGTCAGGTAGTCAGGGGTATTAAGCATGCAGCTGATGCCATTGCATCAGTCTTTCTTGTCGTACGGTGCCCGAAGCAGAAGCAGTTCGCAAGTGCCTGTCCGGCAGACTCCTGAAATTTTCATTTTTGAGTTTCAGAACCAAAGTCTTCAACTAAAGCTAAGTACCCCCATTGGGGAAACTTTTTTTGCTCTTTAACAATGTCAGTAAAAGTTAATAATTGCATTTCTTGTGGAAAGCAAATACCTCATAAAGATTTTCATTCGTACTGTATTCCTTACCTAGGCCCTGACCACGATGTACCTTGCTGTTGGTTTTGTGCCTTATTTAAGCAATGAACTATCCGTCGTTGGTATATTTACACTTCTAAATATTTCGGTTCTGGTTCAATTATCCAGATATGTCTTTGGTAAGCCATCCCACTACCGACATTCCGAAAAAACGTAAAGATAGACAGAGACAGGCCGCCAAAGTCCAAAGCTGCCGATGACACTTCTCCTAAGCCAGTCGCCAGTTTGCTGGTACTCAGTGAGGCGCTTTTGCAGCCCCTGATGCCCACTACTTAAGATTCGCAGGCCTCTACTGAGACCCATTCGGAGTCAGATATGCCGCGAGATGCTTCAACTGTGGGACTTGCGGATGTCTCTACTTTGGATGGGTCCGGAGCTGCTGTGCAGGCACCGGCTTCTGAGGGTATATTCAGCCCTACTGACTTGCGTGTTAAACCATCGCCACCTTCTTCTTGAAGGCCTAAAACTCGAACCATGCCTAGAAAACCGACGCCCAGACCACATGCTTAGGCCTCTATGCCTAAAAAACAAATGATAAGAATGGCTGAAGACCTTATTACTTTAATCAGGGGAAGCCAACCCTCCCCTTCTAAGAGACCTAGGACTGAATTTGCTTATGACTCTTCAGACCAAGATTCTGAACTTTGTTTCTTCTTATGACCAGGATTTACCCTTATCTACCTATGCGGATTCTGATGCAGAGTACTCTATTCCCTCTGCTTCCCCTCCAAAGGATTTCTCTTTTAGTGAAACCTTGCATACTGTTAGGGAGCATTTCCACTGGATTACTCTGATTCTAAAAAGAGGCTGAGGGATTTCTTACTCCTGCCTCAACACATGCCTTTAGCTGTCCCTCCTGTACTAGACATTGTTGATGATGATGCCTTTTTGGAATCTAGTTTGGCCCCTGATTCTTTACCTCCTGCTCCGAGAAATCATGATAGATATTACAGGGTTCCTGACTCACAAGTTTCTTTTTAAAGTTTCTTTTTAAAAATCCTGCTGTGGATCCAGAGACCATTTTACAGGGACCCAAGGGCATTAAGGCTACTACTGCCAAAAATCCTACCCCTTCTGATAGAGACTCCAGGGCGCTGGATAGATGGGGTAAGAAGGTATACACTTCTGCAACCTTGGCCATTAGGTCCTTAAAATTGTCCGTTTCACATGTTCAAGTGTCAGCAACATATTACTGGATTGCTTAAACAGAAAATTATGTTGAGTCCTGACTGTGCTGAAAATAAAGATTTACAGGATTTAATGCATTTTGCTGAACAGGTTGGAAAACATAATTTGCAATGTGGTTTTGATTCATTAGAAGCATCTTGCAGGGCTGCTGTCACTGTGTCTGTACTTAGAAGGTATGCTTGTCTGAAGGTATGCTTGTCTTAAGGAGCAGTCTTTGACAGATCATGTTAAGGCTAAATTGTTGGATGCTGCCTTAAATCAGGGCCTCCTTTTTGGCAACAAAGCTGAAGAAGTTCTTAAAAATGGAGGAGAAAGCTAAATCAATGCAAACTGTTAAGGATTTCCTACAAGTACAGCCTCCAAGATTTAGTAGGCATTAGCCCTCTAAGAATTGGTCCTTTCCTGCCTCTTCCAGGCCTTCTCAGTCCAAACCCAGAACAAGCAGAACCCCCAGGTTTCAATCCCAGGGTACGCACAGGACTAAGCAGTGGGGGGCTTCCACTTCCAAATCAGGGAGTACTAAGACTCCCCCCTATGGTAAGCTGTCTCAATGACTTAACCTTAAAACTTCCAAGCATTTCTCAACTGTCTGCTCCTTTAGGGGGAAAGATTGCTCTGCAGGCAAAAAACTGGGAACTCATTACCCAGGACAAATGGGTTTTAAATATGGTTTCCCAAGGATACAAAGTTCACTTCCACATGTTACCAACCCCAAATGGTTGGCCAGATCTACTCCCAAATCAATGGGCAGAGGCTCAAAAGCTAGTACTCTCTCTCTCTTAAGCATAAAGGCTATTCAAACTGTACCAGAAGAGGAAAAGGGGCAAGATTTCTACTCAAGACCTATCCCGGTACCCAGAAAAGACAATTCATGGCGTCCTATCCTGGACCTCTCCATCTTAAACACTTTTTTGGTGATTCCAAAATTCATGATGCTAACTCTTCACCAGTTGCTTCCTATGCTAGGCAAAGATGCCTGTTTGGCAACACTGGATCTAAAGGAGGCCTACCTGCACATCCCAATCAGGGAATCTTGCAGAATATACCTACGCCTCAAAGCAGGCTACATGCACCATCAATTCTCTGCACTGCCCTTTGGCTCATCTACTGCGCTCAGGGTATTCACAAAGTGCCTAGCTCCAGTCAATGCATTTTGCAGGCAAAGAAAAATTCAAATATATCCATACCTGGATGATTGTCTAATTCAGGCAGAAAGCCAGGACATACTTTTGAATCATCTGGCATTTGTACAAAAGGTGCTCACTTGTCTGGGGTACACCATAAACGAAAAGAAATCTCATCTGGTACCCTGTCAACAAAATATATTCCTGGGAGCAAGCTTGAGCACAACTTCCCAGATGGCTTTCCTTACGCCAGAGAAACAAATTCATTTGACAACTTATTTCAAACTAATGGCCACAAAAGACCCTGCTATCTGCAAGGCAAATACTACAAGCCTTGGGGTTCATGGCCTCCTGCATTCTACTAATTCCATATGCAAGACTGCATATGAGGAAACTACAATGGTATCTAAAAAGCCTATGGTGTCAACATTCTCAGGATCTAGAAGCTATGATCTGAAGTTGTTAATCTTCTTCCATTCCTCACTGATGGGTACGGTTCCGAACCCTTGGAACAGAGTCAGCCAAATACCAAGCTAGCGTACACCAAATTTTCGAGCCACGCTACTACCCACAATGCCCTTCATCCCATACCTCAGATCTCGTTTGCCGCGCAGCCATATAACAGCGTTTTCACCTAGCGCTCCAGCTAAGTAGTTTTGACTTGGTGTGTATTTCTCCACTAATCTTTCTACTAGTGTCTTCTCATAGTCTAGCTCTACCTACAGGTATTCCTTTTCTTACCATTGTTGGTATTTTCTTGCCTTTCCTTACTTTTTAACCAACCTCGTGGTAACTCTTCATACCATTGCTGGTAGTCTTGCCTTTCTCTCCTTTTGTCTGAGTGAGTGCTGGTATGTCAGAGAAAAAGGGTACTTCAGGTTTTAAACACTGCACATCGTACAGTGGTAAATTACTGAACAGCGACTTGCATTTTAAATGTGTTTATTGTTTGGGCATTTCACACCTTTCTGCGACTCGCCCATGTGATATTTGTGCGAGTTTTAGTTAACGGACGTTGAATGAACGGCACAAATTTGATTCTGAAAGGATTGTTTTCCTCTCCTTTCTCGGAGGCTATTTCTGCGGAGGTCTTGACCCCTCCAGTCAAGGACAAGAAGCGTCCCCGCTCAGACCCCTCTTCACCAGCCAGTGACCGGGGCAAGACCCATCGATCTAAGGCCTGTAGATCTTTCTCCGAGCATCGGCTCGCTGCCTCGGTGCCACCAATTTCAGCGCTGAGCGCAGTTTCTGGGAAGTCTGAATTGTCTGTTCCGGGCTTGCCATCGATGAATACTGAACTGCTGATTACTTTGGTTCCGACCAGTGTGGTTCTGGACACCTCGGCACCGACCTCACCTTTACAGACACCAGCTCCGACTACCTCGGATCTGATTTTGACTACTACCCTGATTGTGACTTCGGCTGCGAGCCGGCTGCGAGCCCCCTCTCGGTGCTGACCTTACCGTTTACGCAATTCAAATCAGAATCCTCGGCTCCGTTGAGTTCCTTACCACGGACCAGGTATTCATCTTCTGTGGACCAGTTTGCCGGACAAGCCCACAGTCCCTTTCTGGACTGGCCTGAATCCCCTTCCGGGATATCAGTTAGGTCTGCCAGGAGTATTTCCGAAATAGACATTGTTCATCTCGTTGATCAGGTACTGACTGCAAGAGGAATCTCCAGACCCTGTTTTGCTCCGGGTGTTGGGATTTTTTCTCCTTCGACGACTCCTGCTGGGGATCCTTCGGTTCCAAGGCTCGCTTGTCCGTTGCTTTCAACGGGACCCCTTCCTTCGGCACCGACTACTATGATGCCTGAAGCATCTAAGCCCTGGTGGGTGTCCGTTCCGACAGCATCCCACCTTTCTCAACCCCTTGCTTTGGGGGTGGAATACTCTGTTCTGGCCCCGGCACCAGTGGTCCTTTCGGTTCCCGTGTCGGATCAGAGAGTTATATCCGCACCGAACCCTTCTCAAACTCCTGTTTCGGACGTGGGCCGTTCGGAGTAGGGTGTGACCCCGGTTCCAATTCAGTCCTCTTTGGTTCCAGGATCCAATCCCTCTTTGGGTGGGCCCACCTTCTGGATTATGGAAAGTGCGCTGGTGGCTAGCAATCCCCCTCCTTCAGCTCCGCCTTTGGTTCCCCCCCAACTCAGCCAACGCCAGCACTTAGCAGGGGACCACTGATCCAAAGCACTGCCCTTCGAGGCCTGTTCGGACATCCCCACCGAAGAGCCCCCTCAGAAGAGGGTGTGCAAAAGAAAACACATGGACTCACCTGAAGAGTCCCTTACTGAGGATCTGGATTATGATGATGGGGAAGGTTCCCCTAGATCACCCCGATGTATCCTTTGGGGATATCTTGGAGATTTTGAGTCAGCGGGGTGACTAGAAAAGTTCCACCCCTTCCCCAGAGGAATCCGTATTCCTACAAGCTTTCCTCTCCTGACCCACTACTTCCTGGGTGACCCCTCCTTCAGTTGAGTTGGTCAAATTCATCGTGCAGTCAGCGTGGAAGAGTCCGGATTCAGTAGAAGCTTATCTTCAGGAGATTAGACAAGGTACTTTCTCCTCCAGAGGATCGACCCCATTGGTCAAAAGGCTTACCAGTAGATGCTGTGGTGGTGGCGGCAGCCACAAAAAAGGACCTGGTGTAAGAGAGTCCTGCTGTTCATCCGCCCAACAGGGAGTCCCGGACGGTGGACAGGTTAGGGAATCGAGTTTTTGCTGCAGAGACCTTTGCCGTGCATTTGCTGAATTTCCTGGCACACTTTACGAAACTCCAGAGAGACCTTCTTTCCGAACTCTCTGGTAGCCTCGCGGGTCAAGTGTCGGATGGAGCACGTGACAAAGTGGCTTCCCAACTTGCCACCCTTGAAGCAATTTCGAATTCATGCATGAGGTTGCTCTCCCACGCAACCAAAGGAGCCACCCTTGAAGCAATTTCGAATTCATGCATGAGGTTGCTCTCCCACGCAACCAAAGGAGCAGCTAGAGCAGCAAGTGGTGTCGTGGTTGTCTGACGTCATGCCTGGATGCGCATTTCTGACCTACCGGATTTCTTCAAGTCTTCCATTTTGAATGCCCCTATTGAGCCCTCTGTGCTGTTTGGTTCTAAGGTCAAGGATACTTTGGCCAGGTGCGAGCAGGACGGAAAGAACTTGTCTGCTGTGGGCCTGCGCTTCTCCAAACCTCAGCGTTCCTTCTCCAGGAACCAGAGGAGTGGAAAGTTGTGGCACAAGAAGTCGCAAAGTTTCTTTCGTGACGCATGTGGCGAGGACTCCTCCAGAGACAGAGGGGGGTCCGACGGTGGGAGACGCCCCTTTAGGGGCAGAGGGGGTTACCGGAATCAGGGCTCCAGAGATTCCTTCGATGGTAGGCCCTAATCAGTGCTCCTGAAGCGTTGCCTGATTGCTTTCCTCTGGAAAGAGTTGGGGCGTGTTTCTCTCTGCACCAAACAGCCTGGCCCTCCATTACAGACTATCTATGGCTGCAGAGAATTATCACCAGAGTATATCACATTCCCCTCAAATCCTTTCCAAGACCTCAGTTCTCCCTTCCCAATGTACCACCCAGTCTAAGGGAGGAGGCAGCTTCCGAAATCAAGAAGCGTCTTCTAAAGCGAGTCATCCAACAGGTCCCCCCAGATCAATGCAGATTAGGGTTCTACTCCAGACTCTTTTTGGTGCCAAAAAAGATGGGGGACTAGAGGCCCATCCTGGATCTCAGTCGTTTGAACGAGTCAGTCATACAGACCAAGTTCCGCATGGTCACTATTCAGTCCATCCTTCCATTCCTTTGGGAGGGTGTGTGGATGTGCTGTCTAGATCTCCGGGATGCGTATTACCACAGCAAAATGGACAAACACTCCAGGAGACTACTGTGCTTCTGGCTAGGAGCCAATCATTTTCAATTCAGTTCCCTGCCTTTTGGTCTCTCGACTGCCCCCAATGTGTTCACGAAATGTCTAGCAGTGGTGACAGCTCACTTGAGACTTTACGGATTCCAGGTGTTTCCTTATCTGGGCGATTGGCTCCTCTCCTCCGCCGAGCGTCTACAGACCAGGGCCCTTCACTACACTCTGTCTCTGGCGGAGTCTCTGGGTATTACTATAAAGTGGGAAAAATCAAACTTTCAGCCCTAACAACAACTGGAATTCATAGGGGCTATGCTCAACACTCATCTCGGCCTAATATCTCTTCCTCATCACAGGCTCTTAAGACTGAGAACACAAGTGCAAGTGATACTCGACTGCAGGAAAGCGTCTGCAAGGGAAGTTCTGCAGGCTCTGGGTTCCATGGCGGCAGCCATTCCCATTGTTACGTTGGCCAGACTTCATAAGCACCTGTTACAGTGGCTTCTTCAAACTCAGTGGCTACACAATCATCATCCCTTGAACGCACTAATCCTCATCACCGATCTCTGCAAATAGGATCTCCTCTGGTGGAAGAGAATGGACGAAAGTCTTTGGTGTCGCCCCTTTCAACCTCTTCAGCCCAACACCATGGTGACTATGGACGCTTCCCTGATAGGGTAGGGGGACACTTTCAGGGAAAATCTGTTCAAGGCACGTGGTTTCCTCTAGAAGTCGACTTAGATATCAACGTTCTAGAGCTCAGAGCTGTGTTACTGGTGTTACAAGCTCTCCATCCTCTTCTTCCTCTCGGACCAATTGCTATCCAGTCCGACAAAATGTCTGTGGTCTGGTGCATCAACAAGCAGGGAGGGACCAGATCGTACCCCTTTGCCGCGAAGCTATGAGAATTTGGCAGTGGGCAAAAGCATCCAACCATTTCCTGATTGCTACACACATCCCGGGGAGTTCCAACATGGTTGCGGACAGGCTGAGAAGTTGCATCCTGCTTCCTCACGAGTGGTCTCTCAACCCGAGAGTGGCGGAGGAAATTTTCAGCCATTGGAGCAGTCCTTGCTGCGATCTGTTTGCCTCCCCCTCCAATACGAAGTGCAGCAGCTACTTTGCCCTCTTTCCTCCACACAAGGAGTCCCCGAGAGATGCTCTGACTCACGATTGGCCCACAGGTCTCCTGTACGCTTATCCTCCCATCCCCTTGATACCCTTGGTCTTAAGGAAAGCTACTCAGTTGAGAAGCAGAATGATTCTCATTGCTCCATTCTGGCCTCGACAGGTTTGGTTCCCCTTCCTTCAGCCACACCTGCTCTGACCTGCTTGGATCCTGGACTTCCATCAGGATGTCATTTCTCACCCCCAAGGGTTGTCTCCAAATCTGACCACACCCAAACTGACAGCTTGGTTGCTCCACTTCTGTTAGTAGCCAGGCTTGAATCACTCTCTTCTCTGGTATGAAATATTATTTTGGCCTCCCATAAACCTTCCACCAGAAAACTTTATAAAGACAAGTGGAAACGCTTTACCTTGGGGCACAAGAGCTGTCTCTGGATCCTGTCTCTGTTCCAGTAGCTATGGTTCTTCAATACCTGACTGATCTTTTCCTTAACGGGGCTTCTGCATCCACGATTCAGGTGCATCTAACTGCCATCTCCAATTTCCATGATGGTTCAGACGGAATTCCTATTATATCTTCTCGTCTGTGTAAGACCTTCTTGAAGGGGATTTTTCATTCTAGACCTTCCATTAGGCAACCTGTGAAATCATGGAATCTGTCTAGGGTGCTTCAAACTTTGGCTCTACCTCCCTTCGAGCCGGCTGCAACCTGTGATGTGAAATTTCTGTCCTTATTTGATTTTCCATAAGGACAGTGTATCACTTCGCACCAATCCCACTTTCTTACCCAAGGTGGTTTTGGAATTTTCTATTAATCAGTCCATTGAGTTGCCCGTGTTTTTCCCTAATTATACCAACAAAGGGGAATACGGTCTCCATTCCTTGGATGTCCACAGACAGTTAAGTTTTTATTTGGACAGGACAAAGTCATTTCGTAAGTCAGATCAGCTTTTTGTTGCCCTTCCGGGCTGTAGAATGGGATTGGCATTGTCTAAGGTTACCTTGTTTTAATGGCTTAGGGATTACATCTCCTTTGTTTATTGTCTGGAGGACGAATCAGCTCCTGGCTGCATTAAACCTCCTTCCACTAGAGCTGTGGCCGCTTCTGTCACCTTTCATGCTATGACTTCCATGGATGATATTTGTGCAGCCGCCACTTGGGCTAAACCCCGTACCTTTATCAAGCATTACAGATTGGATCTGATCTCCAGGGGAAGAGCTGCCTTTGGCTCTATGGTACTCCGGAATGTTCTTCAATGAAGGCCACCCAGATTCTGTAGTAGCTAGGGACTCGGTCCCATCAGCGAGGAATGAAAGAAGATTAACAATTTCAGATAAAGAAGTTATGTCTTACCATAACGTTCCATCTGAGCTGTTGATCTTCTTCCATTTATCACACCCTCTCACCTTCCCCCGCCAAAGGCTCCTGGTGGATCTTAGGGTCATTTTGGTGTGTTAGGGTTTTTGCACAGAGATGGCCTCTGCCTTTATTTCTGTTTCTAATATTTTTCTACTATATGTTCTGCAAACTCGATCTGAGGTATGGGATGAAGGGCATTGTGGGGAGTAGCGTGGCTCTAGAGTTTGGTGTACGCTAGCTTGGTATTTGGCCAACTCGGTTCCGAGGGTTCGAAACCGTACCCATCAGTGATGAATGGAAAAAGATCAACAACTCAGATGGAACGTTATGGTAAGATATAGCCTCTTCATTCCTATTATACCTTGCTAACAGTTACAGTTCCTTTGGTGGGCAGAGGCCTGCCACCAAAACAAGGGACTACCATTCACTCTACCCTCTGCCGCCCACACCCTAACAACAGACGCATCAGACTATGCATGGGGGGCTCACCTGGCAGGGAAGTGCATTCAGGGCAAATGGAACCCAAGTCAAATGCACCTGCATATCAATCAAAACAAAATGTTAGCTGTACAGAATGCTCTGACATTCTTCAAGGACCATATTCTTCCAGGACAATTAATGGTAAAGACCGACAACACCGCTGTTATGTGGTACATAAACGAGCAGGGGGGGTACCCTTTCATACCTCCTCTGCAGACTAGCCATGGTTCTGTGGAACACAGCCTTGAGCTACCAAGCGCATCTACAGGCTCAATTCCTGCCAGGAAAGCTAAGTACTATGCCAGATGAATTAAGCAGAAATGTCATGGACCCACACAAGTGGAAATTTGAACCAAAGACTTTCAACATGTTGATAAACAAATGGGGAAGCCCAGATATAGACCTGTTTGCCTCCCTCCAGAACTACCAATTGGACAAATTCTGCACAAGGACTCCCAACAAACAAGCTTGGAAAGTGGATGCTCTGTTCTTCAGCTGGAAAAATCTATCGGTTATTGCCTTTCCTCCACTGCCTCTCCGCTCCAAAGTACTACTAAAGATCAAACTGGACAAACCAAGGACGATACTGATTGCACCAGACTGGCCACACCAACACTGGTACCCCCTCTTGTGTGGTGCGTCACTGCTGGCTCCATGGTGCCTGACTCAGACCTCTACCCTGCTGTCACAGCAGGAGAGCCAGATTCTGCACCCTCAGCTTCAAACCCTGAACCTGGCAGCCTGGCTAATTACCTAATCTCTCTGTTACCCTCTGTTACCATCCCTAAGTAAACAAGTGTTGGATGTCATCTTGGAGGCAAGGAGGCCTCGTACTAGAAAATCTTATGCTGACAAATGGAAACGATTCTGTGCCTGGAGCCAAACTCAAGGGATGGGCACAGCAGTGCCCAATTTACCTCAGATTCTTCAATACTTAACTGAGGTGCTTCACAAGGGCCTTTCTTTTTCCTCCATCAAAATTCATGCCTCAGCCATTTCAGCTTATTACAACACAGAAGCACCCCTCTTCTCTCATCCACTGCTCAAGCATTTCCTCAGAGGGGTCAAAAACGCAAGACTATCCAGGAGAGCCCCTACTCCAGCCGGGGACCTTAACTTTGTATTGGAAAAACTCACTCTTCCTTTTTTTGAGCCAGCTGCAAGTGCAGAGTTAAAATTCCTTTCCTGGAAAACAACCTTCCTTTTGGCAATCACTTCAGCAAGAAGGGTATCTGAATTACAGGCCCTTATGGCTGTGGAGCCTTTCATCATCTTTCATGCGGACAGGGTGACCCTTGGGACCAATCCCTCCTTTATGCCCAAGGTAGTATCCAGTGTGGCTCTTAATCAGTCCATTCATTTGCCAACCTTCTTTTCTAATCCACAGAACAAAGGGGAACGGATACTGCACTCCTTAGATGTGCACAGACAGCTTATATTTTACTTGGACAGGACTAAACCTCGAACAGTTGCTGGTGGCTTTTGCTACAGGGGCAGAGGGGAAGGCTTTTTCAAAGCAAACCATTTCTAAATGGGTAGGCCATTGCATTCATTTCTGCTGGAAGCACCATGGAATACCTATCCCACAAGGGGATTAGACCCCATTCAACCAGGGTTGCATCTACCTCTACAGCCTTTCACAGAGGTGACCCTACAAGGGACATCCTAGAAGCTGCTACCTGGAGTTGTATACATAGTTTCACCAAGCATTACCATTTGCCAATTTTCTCTAAATCCATGGCTGGCTTTGCCACTGCAGTCTTGTAGGGCCTTATAGCTTGTCCTAATGCTGTCTAAATTCCTCCTCCCAGCCTTAGCTTTTGGAATGTACCCAAATGTGATGACGGCAATGGTGAAACACGAAGAACATAGTGCAGTTGTGTACACTTACCATAAATGTAGATGTTAGAGTGTATTCACTGTTGCACTCCTGGTTACTCTCCCTCCAGCCCCCTGACTTCTTTTGGCTATACCTCTGTTCTCCTTTACTATGCTTAAAAGCTTTTTGGTGCATTTGCTTTTTTGTTGGAGGTATAACCTTGTGTTCTTGTGTGTGTGTGTGTGTGTGTGTGTGTGTGTGTGTGTGTGTGTGTGTGTGTGTGTGTGTGTGTGTGTGTGTGTGTGTATATATATGTGTATATACATATATATATATATATATATATATATATATATATATATATATATATATATATATATATGGGTCCCCTTCACATGGTCGACAGTTAATTTGGTCGACAAGCAGATTTGCCCCCTTCCCCAATGTTGTGCAACCCTGGAGTTGATATATATAGTTAGGGGGGGTGTCGGGGGCAAAGCCCCCCACCTAAAATGCTTGTCGATCAAATGAACTGTTGACCAAATAAACTGTCGACCATATGAACTGTCGACCATGTCAGGTAGACCCATGTGTGTATATATATATATATATATATATATATATATATATGTGTGTGTGTGTGTGTATATGTATATATATATATGTATATATATATATATATATATATATATATATATATATATGTGTGTGTATATATATATATATATATAAATATGTGTGTGTATAATATATATATATATATATATATATATATATATATATATTTGCTTCCCATTAGGGGGGCATCTGACATCTGGGGCAAGAAAATCTGATGCAATGGCGGCTGAATGCTTTATACCCCTGACTACCTGACGTCACGCAAGATGAGACAGCAACCCACGCAGGACCCAAGAGTTTGATAATCAGGCCGACTGAAGGCTACTGCAAGCAGATAACCCAAATGTGATGACTGCAACAGTGAATACACTCTTAACATCTACATTTATGGTAAGTGTACACAACTGTACTTTTTGGTTTGAAGTGCAGTTAATCTGTTTATATTTGGAATAAAGTTGAGGGTCAGTATTAAATAGGTGTGGTGCAATGTGTGGAAAGTGGAAAGAAGTATGGATAGGTGGTTGGGGCAGAGTTGATGAGATGTTAAGAGATGTTATTGAGTTATGGTAGGATGAAAGATGGTACAGTAGGAGGAGAAGAATACAGGATAAGCTGAAGAGTAGCACAATTAAGTACAGGAATCTGTATTTTATATACGTCAGGTAGTGGGGAAGTAGCAATGAAGAAAAAAAGAAGTTACAGGACAGTAGGAGATTGTGATGGTTGTTTCTGAAAGGTGGTAGAGGATAGGTAAGGTTAAAAGTATTTTGTATAAAAGAAGAAAGTTAGGTTGTCCTGGTATCTTCTCTGAAATGGAAGGAATAGAGAGGTATGAAAAGCTACAGTATAAAAAAGTTTATTTGGGAATGGATATAGTGCAAAGGGGTATGGGAGAGAGAAACCTAGTTGGGAATGGAACTTAAAATTAAATGAAGGTATGGAAGTAGGAAACAAGAAAAAGAAGTGTCTATAGAAGTAGTAAGGTCATTTGGGGAGGGTTGTGGAATAAGAATCACAAATGAAATGTGCATGTAGAAATTTTAATATTAGGGTAAGAGGGGTGTGTGGGAATTGAACATGGAGTAGGGGAGTGAAGCAGAGTTTAAAAAAAAGTAGAGTTTTAAAGAACAGATGTTCTGTAGTCCTATCTCGCCTTCATTCTTGCATGTTCATAGGTAAGTGCTAGGCTATCTGCCCGAGGGCATCTATAAGCCTAGCCAGAATGTGTTTGCTTTAGCCGCCCTCTTAGATTAGTCCCCTGTGCCTCGGTCCAGCAGAGCCATTATTTCCCTGTGCCTCTGTACAGCAGAGCCACTGCAGTGATCCCCGGGGTAAATTTTCTGTTTCCCATCCACTCCTCATGGTTTCTCTTGAAGAGAGTCAGTGTCCTCGGCTCCGACTCGGCTGATTTACAACGCTCAAAGTCCCTCAGTTGGCTCGTGGCAAGTTTGGTATCCCATAGCGCACTAGTAAGAATCTCCAGATCTCGTTTGCAGTGTCTATGTGTTCAGAAGTGCTTTTTTTCTTGGCTGTGGCTAAGTTGGATATTTTCATTATTATTATTGTTCTTACTGATATTTTTTGCATGTAGTATTATAGCAATAACCCACGCCTGGGTGTGGGTAATGCTGGATTTACCCACGGTTGGCGTGGTTTGCTCCCGAGGCCAAGCCCAGGGACCAAACAGCCAACCGTGGGTAAATACAGCATTACCCACACCCAGAAATGGGTTATTGCTATTATACCATGACATTATTTAAGAAAAGAAACTATTACTTTTCTTAAATAATGGCATAGTATAATGCCTGTTTACTGCCCTTCTGCAGATGTCTGGCATCCGCGGCAGTTCTGATGTACTGCGCACCTGCGCAGTACATCAGAGTTGTAGCAAACGGAGAAAGCAAGATCTCCGTTGCTTTTTATTTTTACGCTATGTTAAATGGGTTTAACATAGCGAGACAGTTTTAAAATAAGCAACGGAGATGTCCATTGCTTATTTTAAAACTGTCTCGATATGTTAAACCCATTTAACATAGCGAACAGTAAAAAGCAACGGAGATCTTGCTTTCTCCGTTGTTTTTACCTGTCTCGCTATGTTAAATGGGTTTAGCATGGCGAGACAGCTAAAATAAGCAACGGAGATCTCCGTTGCTTATTTTAAAGCTGTCTCGCTATGTTAAACCCATTTAACATAGCGAGACAGTGTTTTAAAAGTAGAGTTATACTAATGGAAAAAAGTCCGGGCGACCGGACCTTTTTCCATTAGTATAACTCGATTTACAATGTGCACACTGGCCAATCAGCGTGCACGTTTGGGGGGGGGGTCATGGTATAATAGCGTAGAATGCATAGCTTAGTCGTAGTTATTATAGGTAGTTAATGGTGTATTTTTCTGAAGTTATTGTTGAGAACTTGTTGGCCGTTGCTAGGCCGATGTTCTTATTTCACAGTTGCAGTCATCACATTAGTGTTATCTGCTTGCAGTAGCACTCAGTCGGCCTGATTATCAAAGTCTTGGGTCCTGCGTCGGTTGCTGTCTCATCTTCTATGATGTCAGGTAATCAGGGGTATAAAGCATGCAGCCGACGCCATTATATCAGTCTTTCTTGACGTGCGGTGCCCGAAGCAGAAGCAGTTCACAAGTGCCGGTCGGCCTACTCCTGAAATTTTCGTTTTCGAGTTTCAGAACCAAAGTCTTCAACTAAAGACTTTCAACATGTTGATAAACAAATGGGGGAGCCCAGATATAGACCTGTTTGCCTCCCCCCAAAACTACCAATTGGACAAATTCTGCACAAGGACTCCCCACAAACAAGCTTGGAAAGTGGATGCCCTGTCCTTCAACTGGAAAATCTATCAGTTTATGCCTTTCCTCCTCTGCCTCTCCTCTCCAAAGTACTACTAAAGATCAAGCAGGACAAACCAAGGACGATACTGATTGCACCAGACTGGCCACGCCAACACTGGTACTCACTCCCTCTTGCGCAGTGTGTCACTGCTGGCACCTGCCTCAGACCCCTACCCTGATGTCCCATATGGCCTTCCCCTCTGCCCTTGCAGCAAATGCCACCAGCAGTTGTTCAGATTTCCTTTGAGGTGTAGTCCTGTCCAAGTAAAATCTAAGTTGTCTGTGCACATTTAAGGAGTGCAGTATCCATTCCCCTTTGTTCTGTGGATTAGAAAAGAAGGTTGGCAAATGAATGGACTGATTAAGAGCCATGCTGGATACCACCTTGGGCATGGAGGGAGTTGGTCCTGAGGGGACACCCTGTCCGCATGAAAGATGATGAAAGGCTCCACTGCCATAAGGGCCTGCAATTCAGATACCCTTCTAGCTGAAGTGATTTCTAAAAGGAAGGCTATTTTCCAAGAAAGGAATTTTAACTCTGCACTTGCATCTGGCTCAGAAGGAAGTAGAGTGAGTTTTTCCAGTACAAAGTTAAGGTCCCAGGCTGGAGTTGGTGCTCTCCTAGTTGGTCTTGAGTTTTTAGCCCCTCTGAGGAACTGCTTGAGCAGTGGATGAGAGAAGGGTGGTTCTGTGTTGTAATGAGCTGAAATGGTTGAGGCATGAATTTTGATGGAGGAAAAAGAAAGGCCCTTCTGAAGCATCTCAGTTAAGTATTGAAGAATCTGAGGTAAATTGGGCACTGCTGTGCCCATCCCTTGAGTTTGGTTCCAGGGACAGAATCTTTTCCATTTTTCAGTATAAGATTTTCTAGTACTAGGCCTCCTTGCCTCCAAAATGACATCCAACAATTGTTTACTGAGGGATGGTAACGGAGAGTTCAAGCAGTTAGCCAGGCTGCCAGGTTTTGGGTTTGAAGCTGAGGATGCAGAATCTGGCCCTCCTGATGGGCTCATAGATTAGTACTAGGCTACCTGCCCTTGTGAGCCATTTTACGCCTACCAATTATCCTTTTTGAGACTCAAACCCTGCTCCTTGTGTTTGTAAGGCAAACACCTTAACCATTAGGTCACCCTCCCAACCCCCTCTGTTGTGTTTCCTTGTGTGCAGTGATTCTTGCAGGGCTAGGCCCGTTTAAGTTAGAGGACCTTGTCTCCTTCTGCTTTTTCTAGTGTTCTGTTTGTGTGAAGCATGTCTAAGGAGTCTAGGGATCATAAACATTCGGGTTTTACAAAGTGTCTTAAGTGCTCCAAAAAATGCCTATGACTGACATAGTAACTGTGTTTACTGTCTTGGTGCCATTCATCTTCAGGAAACGTGTTCTTCCTGTCACTCTTTCAGCTCTCGAGTTTTCCAAGAAAGGAAGAACATACTAATCCTGAAAGGTCTCCTTAAGCCTTCCTTTAAGGAGAATTTAGCCAGCTGTTCATCCTCACACTCCAAGTCTCCTTCTTCAAAGAAAGAGAAGGTCAAGTCAGCCAAGAGACATTCTCCTGCATCGACTATTTTATCTGGACCTCCTCAAAAAGTATCGATATTGGACAAGCCTTCCACCTCGTCAGTTCCACTGACCTCGGAGCCAGTCGAGGTTATCGATATTGACACTCCAGTGTCGGCCCCATGTTTTTTGGAGCCGACCACTGAGAATTTACCTCTGAGCTAGTCCAGAGCGTTATTGCCGGTCTCCCCAACATTACATCTCCTATATTGCAGAGATCTAGGTCACCTACCTTATCGTACAGATCCTCCAAGAGCCTTTCTGAAAAGGATGGTAGAGAGAGTAGTGCTTTGACTCTTGAAGTCACCGGCATTACCAAAATTGTTGCTGCCTCCAACCCAGTCTGTTCCTGAGCCATCTAAGACCATTCTCCCTGTTGCTGTTCCTCCTCCAAGACATGTTGGTCCTTCGGAGCCAGAGCTTTCGGTGCAAGTTTTTGTGGAACCATCGGTTCCAGCACCTCTTGTATCTGTCTCTGAGCAGTGTTCTGCTCCGACACCTTTGGCGCTGTCCTTGGTGTCTAGGAGCCGAAGCTCACCAGTCTGCCCTGACAGGGATGCTTAGACCCGAATTTATTCGGTTCCGAGCCTACCTCTTGGTGCATCGGCTAGGCTGAGCTCGGATCCTACATCCATCTCGGAGCCGGTTGCTTTGGAGCCGAGGGCTACTCCCATTGATTCGGAATCGTGACTGTTCTCAGAGCCAGAGAGATATGCGTTCGAGATGATGAGGAGCATGCTGTCTAGGTCATAAGCTCCGCACAAGGGTACCGATGCTCTTCCCCCTCAAGCACCGACCTCTGTCTCAGCACCATCTCTCTTGGCAGAAGAGACCCGCAGCCTCAGGAGCCCCTGTTAGGTGGTCCCTGGTCTTCTGAGACCTCCCCAGAATACCCTTCTGAGGAGTCCCCTCAGAAGAGAACTTGCAAGAGGAAGCATGTAGACTCCCCTGATGAGTCTATCTCCTCTGACACTGACCTCGAGGAGTCAGAAGGGTCCCCTTGGTCGTCCTCTGATGATATCTCCTTTGTAGATATCTTAGAGATCCTGAAAAAAAGAGACTGCTAGCCCATGGTCATCCCTTCTGATGAGGAGTCAGTGTACCTGAAGGCTTTTGGGTCTCAACCTTCAGCCTCTTGGGCGTCTCCACCTTTCGATGAGCTCCTGGACCTAGTTAGTTGAAGGTGTGGGAAACTCCTGATGCTGTGAAACCAGTCCCGAGAAGGCCCAACAAATTTCTTTCAGCCCCCAAAGAGAAGGAAATTTTGACCAAAGGTGTGCCTGTCGATGCCATGCTGATGGAGGCAGCCACAAAGAAGTAACTAGCGGAGACTTCTACATTTGTCCATCCACCGAACAAGGAGTCTCAAACGATGGATAGAAACAGGAAGTGTATTTTCTCCTCAGCGGCTTTTACACTCAGATCACTGAATTACCGCACTCATTTTACTAGGCTTCAAAGAGATCTCATAAAGGAGCTAGGAGATGCTCTCCAAGGTACATTAACTGAAGGAGTCCCTGAGAAAGTTACTGCTCAGTTGTCCACCTTAAACTCTCCATTGTTAACTTCTCTATGAGGCTGATATCCTATGCAGCAGATGGAGCGAGTATGGCAGCAGGTTCAGGAGTTTCCCTTAGGAGACACTCCTGGATGCATTTATATAACTTTGCGGAGCCCGTCAAATCTACTTTACCAATGCCCCCTTTGACTGTTCCTCTTTGTTTGGATCAAAGGTAAAAGATACACTCACGAGGTGCGAGCAGGAAGGGAAAACTCTCTCTGCTGTGGGAGTACGTTTTTCCGTCCCTTCTAGACCATACCCCAAAGATCAGAGAAGGTGGGAAAATGTGGTTCAAGAAATCCCAGAGATTTTTCTCTGACACACAGGGTGATTCCTCCTTCAGAGGCAGAGGAGGAAGAACTAATGGTAGATGTCGCCCTAGAGGTTGGGGGAGCCCGCAAAACCAGAGTGGCCGCGATTCCTTTTGTGGATGTCCCTGTCAGAGCTCCTGATGTGGGGCCCAACTGCGCTTCTCTGGAGCCAGTCAGGGGTCGCTTATCTTTGTTATCCAGAAGCCTGGCTCAACATCATCCAAGACAAATGGGTACAACGAATAATCACCAGAGGATATTCCATACCCTTCTTTCTCCCACCCCATACTGCCAAGAAAATCCCAGATGTTCCACCCAATCACAGGGATCAAGCAACCATAGAAGTTCAAAATTTGCATACAGAGAGAGTCATCCAGACTGTCCCTGCAGACCAGATAGGATACGGAACTTACTCCAGATTCTTTTTAGTGCCAAAACGAACAGGGGAATGGAGGTCCATTTTGGACCTCAGCAAATTAAACGAATCAGTGAAGAAGTCCATGTTCTGAATGGTAACACTGCAGTCTATACTCCCTCTGTTAGGAAAGACAATTGGATGTGCTCCATAGACCTCCAAGATGCGTACTGCCACATAAAAATGGACAGAGTATCGAGGAGTCATTTACGCTTCTGGCTGGGAGTCGGTCATTACCAATTTCGTGCTCTGCCCTTTGGTCTCACCACAGCCCCCAAGGTGTTCACGAAATGCATTGCGGTAGTGACAGCTCACTTGAGACGTCTTGGATTCCAATTGTTTCCGTACTTGGATGACTGGCTACTGACCACCACCACCAGGCACCTACTTCAAGCCCAGGGATTCAACCATCCAGCTCTGCACTCAACTAGGGATTACGATAAATTGGGAAAAGTCTGCCTTGTTGCCTTCTTAATATGTGACTTTTATAGGCGCAGAAATAGACACAGTCGCCATGATGGCTCGTCTTTCTGCAGACAGAATACAAAACAGATATATAGTCTACTTCCTCAACAAGGAATCAAAGCCAAGACGGTACTGAAACTTTTAGGGGACCATGGCTTCTACGATAAGTCTAGTTCCACTAGCCAGACTACATATGCGAATCCTTCAATGGTACTCTTTTCCCAGTGGTCTCTTCAACAACTACCTCTGTCTCCTCCTATTCTGATAACAGAATCTTGTGAAAAGGACCTTAGTTGGAGGATTCAGCCTGATCAACTAACAACAGGAACACCTTTCTTTCCTCACCATCCCTTTGCTACTGTGACCATGGATGCCACCCAGATTGGGGGGGGGGGGCCTTATCTAGGCAGGACTGTCCAAGGCACATGGCAAGATCACGAGGCTCACTTGCATATCAGTATCCTAGAGATGAGAGCAGTGCTACTAGCATTGCAAGCACTTCACGACTTTCTTCCTCTAGGGACAGTAGCAATCAAATCAGGCAATATGTCAGTGGTATGGTATCTAAACAAACAAGGAGGAACCAGATCCTACCCCTTTGTCGAGAGGCTGTTCGTGTTTGGCAGTGGGTGATATCTTCCCAATGCTTTCTAGTGGCAACGCATATCCCAGTGACTACTAATGTGATAGCCAGCAAACACAGCAAGGCAATCTTGATGCC
Organism: Protopterus annectens; assembly: GCF_019279795.1. Taxonomy (NCBI): domain Eukaryota; kingdom Metazoa; phylum Chordata; order Ceratodontiformes; family Protopteridae; genus Protopterus; species Protopterus annectens. The sequence goes on along the minus strand of NC_056732.1, from coordinate 711,762,917 downwards.
ACACAAGTGGTCTCTGAATCAGAAAGTCGCGGAACAGATTTTCCATAAATGGGGACAGCCTTGCTGTGATCTGTTTGCCAGTCCAATCAACGCCAAATGTAGCAACTACTTCTTCCTTATCCCCCCCTCCGGGGGAGACACCGAGAGACGCATTTGTTCACAGTTGGCCTTCGGGACTTCTTTATGCATTTCCCTCCTTTCTGCTGATATCGAAGGTGATCCAGAAAGCAAAGGCCTTGGGAAGCAGAATGATTATCACTCCTTACTGGCTTTATCAGATTTGGTTCCCCTTTCTCGGGCCTCACCTTCTAGACAATCCATGGACTTTGGACCCAGTTCCAGACCTCTTGACACACATCGGGTACCCTCCACCCCTGCCTCCACACCCTCAACTTGACAGTGTGGCTGCTCCACTTCCATCCCTAGTCAGGCTTCATAATTTTTCACCTGCAGTTACCCATATCCTCACGTCTTCCCACAAGCCTTCCACGAGGAAATACGCTAGCAAATGGAAAAGCTTTTCTATCTGGGCAAAGAAGAAAAAAATGTAAATCCTTACACAGCCTCCATTCCCTTGGTGTTAGAATTCCTAACCAAACATTTTCACCAGGAATCAGCTGCTGCTACAGTCGAAGTTCAACTGGCAGCGATCTCCAATTTTCATTTGTGGCAACATGCGCCTAATCTTATGGCTCACAGAGTGTGTAAAACTTTCCTTAAAAGTTCACAGTTTGTGTAAAACTTTCCTTATAGGCACTACCTTGCTAAGACCTCTTTTTCAGGAACCTGTATCTTCTTGGGATCTAAATTTTGTTCTGTCCAAACTTTCTTTCCAGCCTTTTGAACCCACACATTCCTGTGAACTGAAGTTCCTTTCTTGGAAGACCATTTTTGTAGTAGTTATTACATCCGCCAGAAGAGTTTGAGTTACAAGCACCGTCAGTCAAACCTCCTTACTTGATTTTTCAAAGAGACAGAGTTTCCCTTCATACAAATCCATCCTTCATCCCCAAGGTTGCTCTGTCTAATTTGAATCAAACTATCGAATTGCCAGTATTTTTTCCTAATCATTCAAACAGTGCAGAATATAACTTTCATCAGCTTGATGTTCGCAGACAGTTAAGGTTCTATCTACATTGAACTAAGGAACTTAGAAAATCAGAAAAATTGCTCGTATCCTTTTCTGAAATAAGAAAAGGTATGCCAGTCTCCAAGATAACTCTATCAGTTTGGATTTCAAACTATCTTCTTTATTTACTCTTCTAATGGCAAGGAACTCCTGTTTAAAATTAAGGCTCATTCTACCAGATCCTTATCCACATCTGCTGCCTTTCAAGCCAGAGTCCCAATTGACAGTATTTGTGCAGCAGCAACTTGGGCTACCCATCATACCTTTGTTACTCATTACAAATTGGACTTTGCCTCCAGGGGGTAGAGCCTCCTTTGGTTCCATGCTTTTTAGGAGTATATTCCCGTGAGCCACCCGAGAAAAAGATGCTGTCCGACATTTAAGAATGAAGGCGAGCTAGGACTACAGAACATAAAGAAGTTAAGTACTCACCATAACATTCCATGTTTGTAGTCCATCTCGCCCTTCATTCTTACGAACCCACCCACCTACCCCCGTCCTTATATCCTTGGAGGATCTGGAGACAAGATAGTATTTCTCTTCCGTAGGGTGAAGACCTTTCATCTTTGTTGTTCCTTGTGGAGATTTTTTTCTATCACTTTTATAGACAGCAGCAAACAAGATCTGGGGATTCTTACTAGTGCACTATGGGACATCTACTTTGCCACAAGCCAACTGAGACACTGAGCTTTGTAATCGGCCGAGTCGGAGCCGAGGATTGGCTCTGAACCCAAATGTAAGAATGAAGGGCGAGATGGACTACAAACATGGAATGTTATGGTGAGTACATAACTTCTTTTTATCTAATAAGTGGCAGATTCTGGACTGACAGACAATTATATCAGAGTGCTGCTGTTTTGTCCTTCGCTTTATCAAATAATGTAAAAGAGTTAATAATGTTGTGGCTTCTTCCTCAGAAACATGCAGGCATATGGAAAATAATAGTATCTGCAAACTTCATCTAACCCAATTAAGAGAAAGAAACATTTCCATAGGTGAAACAAAGGACTGCATTATTTGTAACACTTTTTGTAGTGGCAAGGAAGAAAGGGCTTGAGCCACAACTTCCAGTTTTCAGCTGTATTTCTTTGTAATGAATTAACTCCTGGTGGCTACAGTAAAACCATTGTTTAACTTTTGTTCAAAATGTAGAAACTGTTGGGAGCAAATACTTTTTTAATTTCTTCAGCTACATTCTTTTAGTTCTGGCAGATGTGTTACCAGTTTGACAGTATGTTATGTCTGGAGGCTTAATAAGTAACATAGACAGAGAGAGAGAGAAGGAAAATGTGTGGTCTTATCTCCATGAAGAGTCTATTTTAGGTATTTTTATTTTGAATGTTTGTGTATCACAACAAGCACATCACTCCAGATAGTTTAGTAGTGTTAAAAGTATCCTTTTATTTGGTATGAAGAGGTTAATCCTTTTTGCCGTTAGGATTTTGATGGTTCAGTCTCTGAAACTTTCCTAAGCTAATAGATATTATTAGTGTTTCACTGTTGCAGTCATCACACTTGGGTTATCTGCCTGCAGGTAGCCCTCAGCTGGCCTGAATACTAGAGACTTAGTATTTCTGCATCGGTTGCTGTCGCTCCAGGACTGACGTCAGGGGTATAAAAACAGTCAACTGATGCCTTTACATTAGTCTTTCTTGCCGAGGAGTCTGAAGCAGAAGCAGTTTGCATGAGTGCCGGTTGGCCACTACCTGAGTTTTCGTTCCTGAATTGAATCATCCTGAAGTCTTCTAAAGCTAAGTACCCCCATTGGGGATCCTTTTTTTCTTGCTCTAACCGATGCCTATGGAAAGCAAATACCACACCGAGATTTCCATTCTTACTGCGTCACCTGTTTAGGCCCAGACCACGACGTACCTCACTGTCAGTTTTGTGCTTTGTTCAATGCCCGAAATATTCGTCGTCGGGCCCTTATTGTCACTAAATACTTTCGCTTCCGATCTCAGTATTCTGAAATTGCTTTGGTAAGCCATCCGACTACCGATCTTCTGAAAAAATGTAAGGATAAAGACAGAGGCAGACCGCACAGATCCAAAACTGCCGACGACACTTCCATTAAGCTTGTCGCCAGTTTGCCAGTACTCGGTGAGCTGCTTTTGCAGCCCCTGATACCCGCTTCGATGGATTCACAGGCTGCTACCTAGACCCGTTCGGAGATGCCATGAGACTCTTCTTTGACTATGGAACCGGTGGATGTCTCTACCTTGGATGGGTCCGGAGCTGCTGTGCAGGCACCGGCTTCTGAGGAAGTTCTTCGCACAACTGATATTCGACACAGACTACTTCTTTTGCATCTTCAGTTTTTTCTAAAACTACAGAGTTTCTAAGGCCAAGAGTATGAGCTACACCTAAAAAACGACGACCCAAACTCAAGCACCTGCTTCCTTGCCACAACATCAAATGCTTAAAATGGCAGAAAACCTGATTATGCTGATTAGGGGAAGCCAGCCTTCTCCTGCTAAGAGAAAGAGACCTGCCCCCAGCACCTTTAACAGACCAGGAGTCTGACTATGAGGTTTCTGAATATGAAGACATGCCTTTATCTGCTTATGAGGATTCAGATGCAGAGGAATCCATTCCCTCTGCCTCCCCTCCAGAGGATTTTTCTTTTGGTGAAACCCTACATACTTTGAGAGCATTTCCGTTGGGAATGCCAACTATCCTCCATCCAAAAAGAGACTCAGAGAATTTCTAGATTTGCCACAACATAGACCTTTAGCAATGCCTCCAGTTCTGGATGTTGTGGATGATGTTTTTTGTGGAATCCAGCCTAACTCCTGATACTTTACCCCCTGCTCCAAGGAAACCAGACGGGTACTACAGAGTCCCTCTCTCTCATAAATTCCTTTTCAAAAATCCTACTGCTGACCCAGAGGTCATTTCCCAGGGGCCAAAAGGTATAAAAGCAACTGCAGCTAAGAATCCCACCCATTGGGATAGGGATTCCCGAGCTTTAGACAGATGGGGTAAAAAGTATACACCTCTGCAACTCTTGCTATAAGGGCATTGAATTACCAGTTTCACATGCTGAAATACCAGCAACATATTATGGAACTTATTAAGCAAAAATTAGCTACCTTTACAGACTGTGCAGAAAATTAAGAATTACAAGAGCTATTGCATTCTGCAAGCTAAGTCAGCAAGCATACTTTGCAATGTGGCTTTGACGCCCTAGAAGCATCTCGCAGGGCAGCAGTCACTGGTTCTGTACTGAGAAGGTGTACTTGGCTTAAGGAGCAGAAGTTGCCAGACCATGTCAAAATAAAATTACTAGACGCCCCTTTGAACAGGGACAATCTGTTTGGCACCAAAGCAGAAGAGGTTCTAAAAAAGATGGAAGAAAAGGCTAAATCTATGCAGACAGTCGAAGATTTCTTGCAAGTGCAGCCTCCTAGATTCAGTAGGCATTGCCCCTCGAAACATTGGTCCTTTCCAGCCCCCTCAAGGCCATCTCAAACTAGACCCAGGGGAAACAGACCGCCCAGACTGACTACAGTCTCAGGGTATGCAGAGATCTAAACAATGGAGTGCCTCCACTTCAGAAACAGGGAGTGCTAAGCCACCCGTTACGGAAAGAATTCACAATGACTTTTCTACTCAACTCCTCACCTCTGCCCAACTGCTCGTGCCCCTAGGAGGAAAACTTGCCCATCATGCAAAAAACTGGACCTCCATCATCATAGACCGATGGGTCCTCAACATTGTATCCCAGGGGTACAGATTTTACTTCCACTCACTGCCAACCTCAAAAGGGTTCCTAGACCTTCCTCTAAACCAGTGGGCAGAGGCACAAAACCAAGTTCAATCCCTGCTCTCCATAAGGGCAATTCATTCTGTTCCTGCAGAACAGATACGTTAAGGGTTCTATTCCAGACTTTTCCTGGTAACCAGAAAAGAGGGCATTTGGCGCCCAAACCTAGATCTTTCCACTCTAAACACCTTCCTGGTGGTACCAAAATTCAAAATGCTCACCCTTCAGCAGCTTCTTCCTATGCTGTCCAAAGATGCCTGGTTAGCCACCCTAGACCTAAAAGAAGCCTATCTGCACATCCCTATCAGGGACTCATGCAGGAAATACCTATGTTTCAGGGCAGGATCTATGCATTATCAGTTCTCTGCACTTTCCTTTGGCTTATCCACTGCTCCCAGAGTATTCACAAAATGCCTGGCTCCAGCCATTGCTTATTGCAGACAAGAGAAAAATTCAAATTTACCCGTACTTGGACGATTGCCTGATTCAGGCAGACAGTCAGGAACAGCTGTTGCAGCACCTGACATTTATGAAGAACCTTCTAACCTCCCTGGGGTACACTATCAATGAAAAGAAATCAAAACTAGTCCCCAGTCAAAAGATTGTATTCCTGGGAACAAGCTTGGATACAGCATCCCAGATGGCATTCCTTACTCCAGAAAAACAAGCCTGTCTGACAGGCTACTTAGCTCAAACGGCCACCAGAACCTAGCTATCCACAAGGAAAATCCTGCAGGCCCTAGGGTTCATGGCCTCTTGCATCCTACTAATTCCATATGCCAGACTGCATATGAGCAAACTTCAGTGGTGCTTAAAAAGTCTTTGCTGACAACATTTTCAGGACCTGGAAACCGTCATAGCTATCCTATCTTGTTTAAGGACAGAGTTTCTTTGGTGCGCAGCAGCATGCAACCACAACAAGGGTCTTCCCTTTACTCGACCCCACGCCACCCGACCCTAACCACAGATGCATCAGACTATGCTTGGGGGGGGCACACCTGGACGACAAGTGCATTCGGGGCCACTGGAGCCCAAGTCAAACTCATCTGCATATCAACCAAAAAGAGATGCTAGCTGTTCAGCACACTCTGATAGCTTTCAGGTCTCTACTCTCACCAGCACCCCTGCTAATAAAAACACCACAGTTATGTGGTACATCAACAAGCAGGGGGAACCCACTCTTACCCACTCTGCAGGCTAGCCATGGCCCTGTAGAACACTGCCTTGGACATGCAGATTCATCTGCAAGCTCAGTTCCTGCCAGGCAGACAAAACTCTCTGGCAGACGACTTAAGCAGAAATCTCTTAGACCCACACGAGTGGCAGACACCAGCACCTTCAGTATTCTATCCAAGAAATGGGGGACCTCTTTGCCTCACCCTGCAATCACCAGCTCAGCAAATTATGCACCAGGACACCTCACAGCAGGGCATGGAATGTGGATGCCCTATTCTTCCAGTGGGAAAACCTCTCAAGCTGTACATTCCCACCTCTGTCTCTTCTCTCAAGAATATCGCTCAAGATAAGACAGGACAGACCAAGGGCAATCCTGATTGCCCCAGACTGGCCATGCCAGCACTGGTACCCACTACTGTGCAGCCTGTCACCCACCCTCCTTACTCAGCACGGGGGGCAGATCTTGTACCCACAACTGAAAACCACGAATTTTGCAGCCTGGCTTATTCCTTAAATTGTCCCCCAGTGACCAGCCTAAGCAAGCAGGTGCTGGACGTTATTCTTAAAGCCAGAAGACCCAGTACAAGGAAATCGTATGCCAAGTGGAAAAGGTATTGTTCCTGGACTCACTCTAAAGGAGAGGACACAACACTGCCATCCTTGCCTCTAATCCTGTATTACCTAGCAAAAATTCTCCACAGAGGCCTATCCTTCTCCTCCATTAAGATCCATGCCTCTGCCATCTCGGCTCATTACAACACTGTGCCATCTCTCTTCTCTCTCTCTCTTATCAGACAGTTCATGAGAGGGGCAAACAACTTAAGGCCACCAAGGAGAGCACCCACCCCTGCTTGGGACCTTAACTTTGTACTGGAAAAGCTCACGCTACCCCTCTTTGAGCCTGCAGCATCAGCAGAGTTAAAATTCCTCTCTTGGAAAGCAGCCTTGCTTCTGGCCATCACTTTAGCTCTAAGAGTGTCTGAGCTACAATCTCTTATGGCTGTGGAACCCTTCATTATTTTCCATGCTGACAGAGTTTCCCTCAGGACTAACCCTTCCTTTATGCCTAAAATGGTGTCCAGTGTGGCTGTCAACCAATCTGTCCATTTGCCAACCTTCTTCCCTAATCCTCAAAATAAAGGGGAAAGGATCCTGCACTCCTTGGACATGCATAGACAGCTCAGATTCTACCTTGATAGGATTAAGCCCTTCAGGGAATCTGACAAGTTACTAGTCAGCATTGCATCAGGGGCAGAGGGCAAGGCCATTTCAAAACAAACAATTTCCAAATGGAGTGCACACTGCATCCATTTCTGCTACAAGCACTATGGGAAACCAACCCCTCAGGGGGTCAGAACACATTCCACTAGGGCAACTTCTACCTCTACAGCATTCCTCAGGGGAGTCCCTACAAGGGACATCCTGGAAGCTGCTACCTGGAGCTCTGTACACACCTTCACCAAGTATTACCACCTGCCTGTCTTTTCGGAATCCATAACGGGTTTTGCAACAACAGTCCTACAAGGCATACTAGTCGGTCCCAACACTTCTTGACTGCCTCCACCCTATCTTAAGGTTTGGGAATCAACCCGTATGTGATGACTGCAACAGTGAAACACGAAGAACATAGTACAGTTGTATACTTCTTCTTCTTCTTCTTTCGGCTTTTTCCGGTTAGGGGTCGCCACAGCGGGTCATCTGTCTGCACACATGATTGGCAGTGGAGTTTTACAGTGTCGAGTTGCCAGCCCGGCACCCAACCTTTCACAGAAGGCACACACACACACACACACCTAGGGCCAATTTAGAGTATCCAATCCACCTACTGCATGTCTTTGGGATGTGGGAGGAAACCGGAGCACCCGGAGAAAACCCACGCGACCACAGGGAGGACATGCAGACTCTGCACAGAAGACACCTCAGCCGAGGATCGAACTGGAGAACTTCTTGCTGTGAGGCGACAACACTAACCGCTGCACCACCGTGGCCGCCCTAACATAGTACAGTTGTATACACTTATTGTAAATGTAGATGTTCGAGTGCATTCACTGTTGCAGTCCTGGTTTCCCTCCCTCCAGCCTCCTTGTCTCTCTCTCTCTCTTTCTCCCCACTATGTCTATTACTCATCCTTTTCAGGGGTATTGGTATTTACTTTTTCTGGTGGTGTTTTCCCCACCGTAACTTAGCTCCCTATTGGGGGGCTCCTGACATTTGGGGCAAGAAAAAACTGTTGTAATGGTGTCGGCTGCCTGTTTTTATACCCCTGTTGACCTGACATCAGTCCTGGAGCGACAGCAACCGACGCAGAAATACCAAGTCTCTGGTATGTGGGCTGACTGAGGGCTACCTGCAGGCAGATAACCACATTGTGATGACTGCATCAGTGAATAAACTGGAAAATCTACATTTATGGTAAGTGTACACAACTGTACTTTCCACCCCTTAGTCATAATGCAAACTGACAAGTATTCTACAGCTTTCTTTTAATGTTCTAAGAGCTCATGTCTTGGAAAAATCCACAGGTTCCTTTTGACATGTATTCATTTATTTGACCTAAATGTTTGACTGTTTTGATATACTTTTCTCTGTATTTAATTCTGACATTTTCTGTGTGCTACAGTGAAGTTCCAATTTGCTTATTCCTCCCAGTGTCTGCACATCTTAACCATTCTCCCCTCTTGAGGAATTTTGGTTCTTGTATTTTCAGTTGTACTGTTGGTACCTTTTTTTCTAGTTTCTAGTTGAAACTGGTCTTGAAAGTTAGTTTATTTTTTAAAAAGTTCCTATTTATATTATTGTTGACTTGACTGTATGTGTGCATGTGTGTGTGTGAGAGAGAGAGTTTTTTTGGAAGTTAATTGTGCAGAACCTTAGAAGTGTTTCCCATTGTTTGTAATTCTCAGGATAGGTGTTGCTTGTCTTTTGACTAAGTGAGCCATACCCTGGACTCGCCTGTCAAGCTCATGGCTGAGAGCATGCTAAGAAGTACAAGTTAAGTAAGTGTGAAGCTGCTTAGACAGTGTCGTTCAGCCTAGGGATTTCTCTCCAGATCCAAGATTTAAAATAGTCTGAGCAGAAAGTCTTCCTCTATTTCTTTCATTTAGAATGGTTACTGACTATTCTTACTTAAAACTTGGTAGACCTGTAAGTGCAATATTCTTATTTGATGCAGATTTTTATTTCCTCCAGACTCTCATTTGCTAGGTCTTTCATATCTCACCGACGTGTATCTGCTGAAATGAGCTATCTGAAGCTGGTGAAGGCCTTATTCAAAGTTCAGCAGATGATGATTGCATGCCCTTCCCTGTCTGATACTTGGCTTTGTAGAGGCCTTTCTTCTTTACTGAGTTGTTCTGCTCCAATATCCACATAGGCCAGATAGAATCTCACTGGTGCTGGTGTGAACATTCTTTCTAGAGTTGACCTTGGCTATGGCCCCAGTTTTGGTATCACAGCCATTGTGGTCTTTTATTTTGCCATCATCAACTTGCTTTGGTTCTAGTGCCATCATTGTTAAAACAAACTTTCAGCCCATCAACATTAATCTCATCCCTGATTGTCTGAGACCTTTGCTAATGTCACTGAGATTGGCCTCCTAGCCTTCAGGGTTGAGGCCCTTGACTTGAAACATGAGATTGATGGTGTATCAGCCTTGACATCTGGACGCTGTCTCTTTAAATTGGTGTCGGAGTTGATGTTATCAGTCCCTACCGCAAACATGATGGGTCTCAGCCTTAATTACTTTGTTTTGATTCTGCAGACTGAGGCAGTGGCAGCAGTCTCAACCTCAATATCATCACTATAGTGCCTATTACATTCACCACCCTTGACACCTTTTCAAACTTTAGCCTCCACCTGAAACATCACGTGGTTATTTCCTACTTTTTGTGATCAGGACAGAGTGTTTGGCAAGTTATATATGCTAGCTCTCTCGTGATTGTTGCTTTGCTGTCATTCTTATTGCCCTTGAACTCCTCTTGTCACCTCTGAGGCATTCTGAAACTCTTGTCAAGAATCTCCCACAACAGACAGACAAGGATAAAGATATTGCTCTCCCACCTTCAGACAACCCAGGTTTGAGATAATTTGGAAGTATGTGACAAAAAGGAGGATACTTTTCTGACTACATTACATCTCCTTAGTGCATCCTGCAGGATGCTTTCCATTGCCATCAGTCTTTTTCTTGTGGGCTTCCCTTATTTGTGAGAGTGGCTCCTCATCTGTTGACAAGTACAACATGTGAAAATCTTTTTGTTGTGGCACCCATACCATAATTGCTAAACAGAATCTTCTGGCCTTCCAAAGGTTCAATATGTTGGGTCTAGACTACCAAGGTTGACTCCATAGTTGTCACAGCAACTCTTAGAAAGTTTACAGCATCACAGAGAAACTTGATATCCATCCCCTGGACAAGTAGTCCAGGGTAGTAGATAAATTTGTGAAGCATGTTTATGCATTCTTTAGATTTAGCTGTAAGTTGTGATCCATTTGTTGTATAGGCTGTTTCCAGTGAGAGCCAGTAGATGAGGTGAAACAGATGCTGAAATGGATTACTGAAGGATATGTGAAATTTAATCTGTCTCAGATGCCACGTTTATTTGATCCCCAGCATCATCATCATCCCAGCACACAGTTCTGCCAGCTGTGTAGCAAGAGAAACAGATGCTGGTGTAGCTTTGCAGCACTCTTCTGCCACATATGGCTGTGCCTGATGGACTTTACTGAAGATTGTGAGGCAAAGTTTCTTAATGCTCAGTGTTAGAAGTCAGCAGTATTTAGATGTGCAATTAAGACCATGCTAGAAAAGGTTGGACATGAAGGCAAGACCATAAATGATGTGTTTTTCAGAACTCCCAATGCCTATTTTTGAAAATGCAGCAGATCTCACACATGCTGTAGCTTTGGCATGGCCAAAAGCCAAAGAATAACAACACTTATGGTAGGGACCATCATGGCTACTTTCTGTATAGTCACAAACACACGGGCAGTAACAGTTGTGATTCTTTTTTGGGAGGGCAACAGATAAATTCCAGAGTCCTTGCCCAGCTCTCTCATGCTGGAGAGAGACAGAGGTTGTCTGTCCCTACACTTGGCTGGGCTTCTGGCCATAATGTGGGACATGTGGATCACAACAGTAATATCCAGATACTGTACAATTCCCTTCCACATTTCCTGCAAACCCCAGTCTCTAATCTTGCCAGACATCCTACCATATCAAAAGAGTACAAAAAGGACTTAATTATTGAATTTTAAAGGTTCATATGTAAATAGTCTGACAACTGATTGCATATTATCTATTTATTAGCCTAGCCCAAAGTGTCCAACATTAAGATTTATATCCTCACTTAAGCATGGGCACACAGGATAGACCCACCATGAATTTGTAAATTGCCATCCAGTTGTTCATGGGTTTATAGGTGATTACTAGGCTTATGAACCCAGGGTAACTTTTTAAGCCTAGCATGCTTCTCAAATATATCTGACATGTTTGATATACTACGGTTATTTTAAGAGGTGTATATTGGCTGGGGCATGGCTGATTAAGCTTCTGTTTCTTTTTGTTTTCTGGGGTAGAGCACTGATCTCCATGGACCTTTTTCAGCCTCTGCCCGGGAGCAGTGTCTTAAGTGACTTGCTCAGAGTTGCCCAGTTAGGCAATGGAAGCTATTTCTTAAAATAATTCTTATAATTAAAAGTATTTATAGGCTGCCTTTGTCTACTGGAGACGTGTGCCAGACCTGGGTAAATTTCTGATTTCTCCATCCACTGATCCAAATTACACTTGATCTGGGTTAGGGAAAAAATGTTTTTCACATTGACTGGAAGCTTGTTCCAGAAAAGAGGTAGTGTCTGAGATACATACCTGAAACATGTAACATATCGATTTACTTTGTAGTTTCGGTTTAGGTCCCTAGATCAGGTAATTCTTTTGCTATGTTTTCTGTGGATGTGGAACAGGTTAATCAGAGTGAGGATGCTTAGTATATGTGGGGTGGCTTCCTTGTCTGGGTTAGTCTTAAATGTAGCTATAGCAATGTTTTGCTTAATATGGTAGTTTAATTTCATACGAGGACAATTTTCTGAAGTAAAAACTTGTCATGCCTGTGTTCTATTAATTTGTTGATGAAGATTGAGTTCCTTTGTACATGTGTTTGAGGAGCCTTTAGTTCTCTGAAGACATACTAGGTCTAGGAAGGCATTATGGAGGACTCTGTAGGAATCAGAATATAGACAAAGGGTGTCCAGTTGGACCAAATGATTAAGGGATTTGAAGCCTGTGACTTTTTTAGAAGAAGCCTCTGAGGTCTCACTAGGTGAGTAATGTATTTAAATGCACACCGAAGGGGGAATTTTATATTCAATAAAGTGGTGTATAAGATAAGTACAGTGCAAGTAATGCTACCTTGCTTTTGGATGAGATGACCATTATTAGTTTGCCCATGTAAAATGATTTTTTTTTTTAAGTACATTGAAGATGTAATGATCAAAGGATAGAATCATCCATGAAGGTGCCTAGATCTTTAATGACATAGCAATTTTTGAAGGATACTCTGTAAACCAAACGCACCAAGAAAAATATATTGAAAGAAGACTTGGCAGTACACGTATATGGTGGCAACTCTGTGTGAATGCTTACCATTTCCCTGCGTTAAATGATCAATGTTCCATTGCTTGTTTGTTTAAATTGAAAAGTTTAACACGTTAATTTTTTATGTATGAATTTGTAGGATTTTATTATAGTTGTGTACTTAAAATATAATTTTAAACTCATTAGATGGGTGTTTTGTATGGATGTTATAATTTTAAATATGGAGCGAGTTCATTAAATTTTTAATGGTAATTTTTAAAGGTGATATGACGTATCATGTGATTTAATACTGTCTATATAAGGAGGGGGTGAAGACTTTTAGATTTGTCGTAAGTTCATTTTATTTTGATGTACAAAAGCGCTAATAGTAAATAGTTTCCTGGTTCAAGTTTGCTTTGCCAAGTTTTCTTTCAATATAATTTTTGAAGGATGTTTCATTTATGCAGTATGATGAGCTTGACGTCATTGTCTTTTTCACCAGTTGTTTGCACAGTCCAGCCAATGCTGGAGTGTCTTCACTTCATGGATAATAACCACCTAGTTTACAGTCATCAGTGATTTTTATTAACTAAAAACCTGGAATATTGGTTTAGAGAGCAGAGAAATAAATGTCAAATGGAAGAGGACTTGGCACAGAGTATTGAGCAGGCTAACTTGTCACATTTTTACTTGATGTGGCATCTGCAACTCTTAACAGTAGTCTGTCTGCCATATGGATTTATGTTTAGTTGCTTCAGTTTGTCAACAGTTCCTGTATTAGGGATTGTATCCAGTGCCTTGGCTTGATCCATTTACGCTTGGGTATACCTTATAATCACCATCAACTACTTGCGTTACCCTTCCAAAGTAGTTTACAAAGTTAAAACATGACATAACTTTGGCACAGCCAAATTGATGTTGCTCTAAGCCTAAGAGATTGTCAGTACCTAGCTTTATGAGGTCAGAAATAGTATGCTTTGTGGCTTTACAAAGCTGTAGAGACTGATGGGTCTGTAATTACCAGGGTCAGTGGTTTGACTTCCCGTATGTAGGGGCATCACATGGCTATTCTCCATGCTTTGGGGTTGCAGCCTGTTAGAGTTTTTTACTAGAGGTTCTGATAGGCCAGTGTGGCACCAATGATTTAATTTTCTGGTATGTCATCCAGATCCATAGACAATGATGGTGGTTGTTTTAGGAAGGGCTGCTAGGATTTGTCCCGTATTGATCCTGATGAGGTGAAGTTTGCACTCGCAATCTGACCGATTTGGAGCACTTTTGCAAGGAAGAGTGGGCAAATATTGCCACGTCAAGATGTGCCATGCTGATAGACTCCTACCCAAGAAGACTGAATGCTGTAATTAAATCAAAAGGTGCTTCAACAAAGTATTAGTTTAAGGGTGTGCACACTTATGCAACAAGCTTATTGTACGTTTTTTATATTTTTTCCCCCCAACAGATTTGTTTGTTTTTCAATTGAATTCTACAGGTTATAGGTCACATTAAAGGTGGGAAAAGTTTTGAAATTATTTATTGTGGTAGTCTCATTTTTTTATATCACAAAAACCTGGTATTTTAGCGGGTGTGTGTACACTCTTTATATCCATTGTATGAACATAATATAGTTTTAAAAGAGTTGGAAAAGGAATTAAGTCAGCTAGTGTTCTGAAAAACAAGTACTCTGAGGGGTTGATGAATGAAGAGAATGAGAGGGAGAGAAGGCTGGATGATGTGGGGATAGTGAATCATGAAGTACAATGGAGGATGTAAGGATAGCTATGAAGAGGATGAAGAATGGAAAGGCTGTTGGTCCAGATGACATACCTGTGGAAGCATGGAGGTGTTTAGCTGAAATGGCAGTGGAGTTTTTAACCAGATTGTTTAATGAAATCTTGAAAGTGAGAGGATGCCTAAGGAATGGAGAAAGTGTTTTGGTACCGATTTTTAAGAATAAGGGTGATGTGCAGAGCTGTAGTAACTATAGAGGGATTAAATTGATCAGTCATAGCATGAAGTTATGGGAAAGAGTAGTGGAAGCCAGGTTAAGAAGGGACATGATAATTAGTGATCAGCAGTATGGTTTCATGCTGGGAAAGAGCATTACAGATGTGATGTTTGCTCTGAGAGTGTTGATGGAGAAGTACAGAGAAGGTCAGAAGGAGTTGCATTGCGTTTTTGTAGACTTAGAGAAAGCATATGACAGGGTGCCTAGAGAGGAGTTGTGGTATTGTATGAAGAAGTCAGGAGTGTCAGAGAAGTATGTAAGAGTGGTACAGGATATGTACGAGGGTAGTGTGACAGCGGTGATGTCTGTGGTGGGAGTGACAGATGCATTTAAGGTGGAGGTGGGGTTACATCAATGATCAGCTCTGAGCCCTTTCTTATTTGCAGTGGTGATGGACAGGTTGACAGACTAGAACAGACAGGAGTCCCCGTGGACTATGATGATTGCAGATGACATTGTGATCTGTAGTGAGTAGGGAACAGGTGGAGGAGACCCTGGAGAGATGGAGATATTCTCTAGAGAGAAGAGGAATGAAGGTCAGCAGGACTAAGACAGAATATATGTGTGTGAATGAGAGGGAGGATAGAGGAATGGTGAGGATGCAAGGAATAGAGGTGACGAAGGTGATTGAGTTTAAATACTTGGGATCAGTAGTTCAGAGTAACGGTGAGTGTGGAAGAGAGGTGAAGAAGAGAGTACAGGCAGGATGGAGTGGGTGGAGAAGAGTGTCAGGAGTGATTTGTGACAGACGAGTACCTGTAAGAGTGAAAGGGAAGGTCTACAAGTGGGTAGTGAGACCAGCTATGTTATATGGGTTGGAGACAGTGGCATTGACAAAAAAGTAGGAGTTTGAGCTGGATGTGGCAGAGTTAAAGATGTTAAGATTTGCACTGGGTGTGACAAGGGTGGACAGGATTAGGAATAAGTATATTAGAGGGTTAGCCCAGGTTGGAAGGTTTGGAGACAAAGCCAGAGAGGCAAGATTACGTTGGTTTGGACATGTGCTGAGGAGGGATGCTGAGTATATTGGGAAAAAGCTGCTAAGGATGAAGCTACCAGCTAACAGGAAAAGAGGAAGGCCTACGATAAGGTTTATGGATGTGGTGAGAGAGAGGACATGCAGATGGTTGGTGTGACAGGGCAAGATGCTGAGGACAGGAAGAAATGGAAACAGATGATCCGCTGTGGGGACCCCTAACGGGAACAGCCGAAAGAAGATGATGAGTGTACTGAAAAATAAGTAAAGATTGCCAGATATAGCTGTGTACAGCACAGCCAAAAACTGTGTAATTCATGAAATGGGCTTATTAACGAACAATTAAGCTAAACCCATTTGCTAGTAGCTGAACTTGCTGGAGTGTGGCTTTCAACAAGAATGTCCAGAAGAACTATTGCAGTATGATATATATTGTATATAGTACTGTCAGTAGTACAGTATTAGTGTAGTAATTAGTGTAAACACAGTGTTATATGTACAGTAAATAGTACACATCAGTTGTTAGACTAAGCAGTGGGTTCACTATTGCCATGATTAAATTAACAGTGCTGTGGTAGAGCGATGGAGACAGATGCCTCAGTTTTTTTAAAAAGTTAAGAGAAAAGTTAAGTACAGCAAGAAGAAAAATTGTAATGCTGTAATACAATATTGCTTTTAAATGCATATATCTTAGATGTTGCAGGTTTTAGAGCTACATTTTCTTGATCAGGGTATTTGTAGTAAGTAGTTATTTGAACGGTGGTATAAGTAGGTAAAAATATAGAGCAACAGGTTGTGATGGTAGAATGATAAGTATTTTAACAGAACTGCAGAGAGAGATGATATTATTTGAAAAGTGCTGTAAGAAGAGGAAAATGTAGTGCAGCAGATGTGGCTTGGGTCAGTTCGATGGGAATTTCAAAAATGCAACCACTGGCCACTATACAGTGTGGACTACCACTTTGCTGTGTAGTGCATGGCTCTGCGCAAACGAGGACAAAGTCCTGCAGTTCATCAGAAAATATAGCAAGGCAAAAGCAGCCAACAACCATTAAGAACTCTCCGTGCCAGCTCAGTTCCTGAAAATAATTGCGTGGAACATTGCAAATTACCCTTCACTCACGGGAAAACATTTGCTAAACAGGTTTAAACTTAAAATACTGTACCTAAACACAAGCTTTAAAAAAATGCACTTCTATAACGTTGGAGGGATAGAGTCTGTAGTGTTGTGCAGTGTCCCAGGTCAGCAGTATCACTCATCCCCACTCAAACAAGTTTGAAACTGGCCATCCTTGAGGTCACAGTCAGCCGCTAGGTGTTAACCAAATGGATGTCCATAATTGCAGCAAACCAGAGGCTGTAGGATGTAGCAGGAAGTTAAATGGGGAGTAGCCAGAGTAAAGGGAGGAAAAGAGAAGTAGAGAAAGAATATAGAGGACTGAGATTTGATGAATATTTAGTTTAACAAAGTTAAAAGTTAGTAGCCTGTGACTCCTGGGATGAATTTTACATGATCCTGTCCATTCATCTAATTGAAGTGTGACTGTTGCTGGGGTGTTGCACATATTGTATGTAGAAGAAGCTTGTGTCAATGGCAAGAGAGGCATTTGATAATGAATGCATCAGTAAATCAGGGTTTGTTGATATTGTGATACAAAACTAGGTGTTTGTAATCGGTATTAACTTGTGAGTGAGTGTTTCCTCTCAAGGAAAAGAAGACCATAAAGAGCAGGATTTGACATAGGTTGGAAAGCAAGGCATGGATCATGGAGCAGGAGTATATAGGACACACAAAGTGAGAACATATTATTTAGTCGTTCTGAATAAGAGCTGTTCTTCAACATTTAATTATTTTGTTTATAAAATGCTGACATCTTTCTAATTTTGAGTTTAGAGCTGTATTTGCATAGTGGAGCATTGTATTTTATAATCGGGTGAGGACAGGTACAGTAAAGGAGAATTGAAATGTATTGGGATCTTGATGAGGACCCACAGCAGATGAGATGAGAGAGGTAGAAGAGTTTTTTGACAACTTTGGCGATGCACTGCTGTGAAGGTCAGCTCTTTGCCAGTGTAAGTTCCCAAATCCTGAGTCATGGTGGCAGACTTAGTGAGTATTGTATATGTGACTACTGTACAGAAGTGCTAGTTTTACTAAAGATGAATGTATTACATTTCTTTGTATTTAGAATGAGATTATGATTAGGCCTTGTTGGAGTATTAGTGAATCGGGGAGGGTTATGATGATCCCTGTCTTGCAGTGATCTGCAGATCCAGTTAGCCAAAGGGCAATAGCATTTGCCTGTATTTTTGGGTAAATGTATTCCACAAAGGAAAGGGCCTAGGAGACACTCTTACGAATGACACTAGTTTAATTTTGCTTTTAACAGTGGGTACCATTTATTCTGATCAATTATATTCTTTTTGATAGCCAGTTAGCAATCCATCAAACTACAAAGGGATTACGTGATTGGGTTACTTTATTGTCCAGGTGTGGGGAACTGTATCAAATGCATTGACTAAGTCCAGCTAAGTAGTGTGGGTGTGAAGTCATTCATTTAGTGCTTTGGTGACTTTTTCAAAGGAACTAACAAGATATAGACGGCCTGATCTTCCATTAACAAATCCAAACTTTGAAGGCTGTTTTGGAGTTTGCAGATCTTTTATGGCCTTATTGGTGAGCTCTGCATTAATTTGTTCCATGGCTTTTTAGATAAAGCCAGTTGGATTTGTATGCCTGTACTTAGATTGGTTCAGGGAGAAATGCCACCCTAATTGGGGGAGGGGTGCAGACTCTGGTGTTTTTTACATTCTTCAGATTTATATCCTTCAAGACACTTTGACTGGGGATATTTAGGAGATGTTTGGCTTAATAATGCGTAAGCTTACAGCAGACAATAGGTTGTTTACTGCACTCTTTGTAGGTGCTCTTTTTTTGTTTTGGAGAGGCTGATATTTACATATCCACACACATGTCCACTAAGCAGTGCGAAATGGATACCCAGTCTTGCAGTGAAGCAGGATTTGTTTTGTGTCTCTTGCCGGTATACTGTAGATACCCAGCCATTTCTAAGTGCTATTAATGAATTTCTGCAGCTGTTATCATTATTGTTAGAGTTGTTTGAGTGTACTTCCCATAGCAGTATATGTTTTAAATTGGATCATTACTGTTGGACAGATGCCCGCTTATCATTTCAGAGCCTTTCACATATTTTAGGTATTTTGGTTTCTGCACAATTAGTATTTAATGAGTGTGCATTGGCATGTTGACCTCATTACCTTCCTTATATAGCTAGTTTGGTATTTTGGCAATAGCATGCAACTTACTTTGTGCTTTTTCGTAGGTATGGTTAGGCTTTCTAGGCTCATTTAGCCTTCCTCAAGAACATTTTTTGGTATGTTGCTGTGTTTGCTAATTCCTTTGTAGCAGAAACAGCATGATTTAGAGTCTGTTTTAAGGCAGGTTGTTTGTAATGGCCATAGTCTTAAGGTGTACCAAGCTACCCATATGGATGTTGGACTGCTGACGAGGTCAGTCTGGGAGACTGATATTTTTTTCATATTAATATAATGATTTTCTGCAGTGCGGGTCCTATTGTTCAGATACATGTATTCACACAGGAGTTCTTTTTGATCCATCCAGCTGGGTGTGATAATGGTGTGCAGTAGGTGCCTTCTTAGTAAGTTGAATGGGAAGTTGTCCTTATGTTTTCCTCCTGTTTCTGCTGATCCCTGTATCATTTGAGAAAGCTTTCATCTTAAAAGACAGTAGTTTCCCTCATCAAACGTTTAACCATGCAAACTTAGTTTCAAGTCCTTTATATCTTGTCAGCTATAGAAGCAGTTCTGGTTTGGGTGGTGTAAACTCTAGTGCTGTATAAAGTGACCACCTGTATTTGAGGGTCTTCACTTTCCTGGTGGCAACACTTGATAGTGCATACCACCCGATAAATAAATTATTTTGAGAAAAATGATCAGCATGACATTTGCATGATTTCTAGACTCAAGCGCTTGTGGTTTGGGGGGCCACACATTTCCAGTCAACTTGGCAAACTGCGTTTTCATTATTTCCTATTGTAAGGATGGCTAGCACCTCCCTAACTCTGAAGGGAATGGGGTTAAGGGGTTACTAGCCCCTTCTTACAAATTTAATTAAAGAAAAATTAGGTCTACGGACTGCTGTTGCAATATAATGTGAACTTCTTAATTTGCACTGTTTTTGGGGGGGTGGGATTCATAGTAATATATTACCTATGTGGTATTGGCAGTCCAGTCACTGGGCAAACCTGAGTATAGGAAATGGATGAGTAGATCTTTAAGAAAAGATAGAAGTGTCTGACTTTGTAGGCTAGTTTCTTTGCTGCCAAATGGCTCAAGTGTTTTGTATCAGTGTTCTTTAGTACTGCTCTCAGTTAATATCGAGGAAGAAAAAAAAACTGAGATCCATCAGTATCTTGTTGGTTAATGGAGAGTTACCCCTGCCTTTTATTAAATGAAACATTTGATTTAATCTTTCTTGAAACCATTTACCGTCTCTGTCCAATAACGTAGTACATTGTAACATTACCTCTACATTTACTGTCCATGGTGTTCCTACTCCTTTACATGGATTGCTGCTACTTTTAATGTTATGACCATCCAGTCTTTTCTAGATGTGCATATGTTTCATTTAACCTGTTCATGACCAGCCAGTCTGTCCTAGTTATATTTCTGTTTCATGTCACTTTTTCACTCGAGGTAACATTTTCAAAGAAAATGTGAAATGGGTTCAACTGGAGATGAGAAGAAACAATTGTATAAAATAACGGACTGCCTGACAATGTGTGCATGTAAGACAATCTGGAAATAAGCATTTAAAAAGCTGCCATGTGTAATGGATGGGAACAATAGCTTTTTAACATAATGGCTACTGTGTCCGTACTATCTTAGAATGTAAATGTCCTTGCAAGTACAAACAAAAAGGAAACCGTATTGAGTTTTATTAAAAATGCATGGTGCAAGTAGCAGTGCTGCTGGAAACATTAATTTGGAAAGAAATGGGCATGTGAATTTGTCCAACAAAGGATTTCAGCATGGATATTTAGCAGAATATCAGAGACAAAGGAAAAATAATTCTGATTGCTAGAGGGGCTCCAGTAGTGATAGAAGAGGAAAAAAGACAACAATGTTAGATTTGTGATAGTAAAGGGCTACTGGCAGGAGACGACGATTGCAATGGCATGTATTTATATTCCTTCAAAAACTGTTATTATGGAGTATAAGGAAGCTTAGGGACAAATAATTAGCTTTCAGAGGGTATATTTCTGAAGAAATGTATGAAAATATTTGGTATGGAAGATGTGACTTCAGTAGTAGGAACCCAGGCTGAATGTACATAGAACTTATATTTCACAGGAGCATGTGCATTTAATTGAAAAAACGTGACACTCACATCCAGTAACTATTTTAAAATTAAGATAAAAATGCAGGATAATCAAGTAAAAATAAGACACTGGTGATTGCTTTCCCACCTCCCTGTTAAAAAGAGAGGAATTTAAAGAACGGGTAGTGGAAATTATTCAAGACTTACAAGAGAAGATAGAAATATCTTCAGAAGAGATAGCTAGTGAGTGTGATAAAATGAAAATGGAGTTGAAAAGTATGTTAGAAGTAAAAGAGAAAGAGATATTAGAAGTAATAGGAATTATTTGGCGTGGTTACAAGGATTAAAGTGTTGCAGAATGAGGGAAATTTCGCAAAAAAAGGAAAGGATTAACTGCAGAGTACTAAAGAAAAAATAAGAGAGTATTTGGGTAAAATGCATGAGTTTAGAAAGGTTGCTGCTAAGCAACTGTTTGATATTTCCAGAGCACAAAATAATTTTAGCATAGTGACTTGGGGAACAGAAAGGTTTGTTGTCAAGCTTAGGGAACCTGTGACAAGAAAAATAACCAGAGATCCTATAGCAGTATTAAAGATATTTCAGAAAATTTGTATAAAGCCGAGAGATATGGAAACCAATAAAGAGCACACATTGTAATATGGTGGAAGACTCAATTATGACAAAGTTAGAGGAAGACTAGATTTGGCAGTTAAGATAGCAGGAGATGAGATAAAAATGATGATGATGTATAATCAACTGGCTGGGGAAGGCTCCAGGAACAGATGGCATTCCTATGGAAATTTGGAAGTGGGGGGGGGGGGGATGTGATAAAAATCTGGAAGATTTTGTTGAATAGAATTTTAAAAGGTGGAGACGCACCAACATCTTGGAAGGAAACTGTGGTGGTTATATTACCCTAAGAAGGTAAAGTCTTGTCAGACCCAGATTCATGTAGACTCATTTCAGTTTTAAACCATGATTGTGAAGGTCTTGTTTATGCTAGCTAAAAGAATAGTAAAGTTTTAGCCAAAATGATTAGAAATGGATCAGTATGGTTTTGTGGTGGGGAGACTAACACTGGACAGCATTAATAGAAGAATAATGATCCAGAGGGAAACCGAACATAAGAAAATACCAATGTTGTTGTTGAATCTTTTTTTTTTCAAAACAGGTTTATTGTTTTAACATATAAGAGAAATATCATAACAATTTTATACAAGTAATTAAAATAGGTATTATTATAATATTCAACAAAACAACTAAATATTTACAAAGACATCCACTACAATCAGATCAATTAATTAAACTAAAATACCATGTTATTGAAATTAAAATTTTTTTAACAAATTTTGTAAATTATCCCATACAATATAATAAGATGTTTTTCTATTTGTTCTTGTCCTAATTGTGTTTATTTCCATATGGCACACTATATTCATAACATTTTTAAATTCATTGAACGAAGGAGGTGTATCTGAAATCCAATTTCTAGTTATTATTTTCCTAGCCACTGCTAGAATAGGCCATAACAAGGGAAGCTTAACCTTTTTAACACTTTGAGGTACAGGTGTGTTGAATAATATAAGAGATTTAGAAATAATGAAATTATCTGTAAAAAGAGCCTGCAAAAATTCATTAATTGACTTCCAGTATTCTTTCAATTTTATACAGTCATAAAACATATGAGCCCAGTCAGCATTAATTTCTACATTACATCTCTTACATAAATTATCTTTATTATTTATTTTATTCATCATCAAAGGTGTATAAAAAGATCTATGTAAAAATTTCCATGTATAAAGTCTCCAGACAATGGAAGACGTAGTTCTATAAGCAGATTCCAATATATATTGTTTATCTTGTTGATTTGGTGGGTCCCCATTAATATAAGTGAAGTAATTCCAGTATGAATCTACACTGTAAAAAGTTTCTTGTCTGATAATTTTATGTATGTATGAAAGTTTACCTTTATCAGAAACTTTATGTTGTAAATTTAATATCAAGTAATCAATCAGTGTTGGAATAGATTCTTTAACTGTTATAGACATGAGATCTATTTTATTAATGAGATGTTGTCTAAAGGTCTGAACCTCTAACCAGCAAGTTTCTCTTAGATCAAATTCTTGTTTTAAGAAATCTAGATTTTTAACTTTATTATCAGATATCAACTGATACCAGTACTTTAGATCATTATCTATAGTTAAATGAGTTCCTTCAGAAGTAGATGACAAAAGCATACCCTGAGAATACATTATAGGGAATACAATAAAATTCCATTCCCTATACTTAGGGTGCATGAATATAAAGTTACGATAACTAATAATAATATTTAATGGGTAACAAACCATATGTTTAGGTATAATAGGTGAAGTACAAAATTCCTTTAGTAACCATAACATGGAGTTATTTACAATCATATTTTTATGTGTTAAGGAGATTTTCATGAAGTGCATACTAATTAGCTCCCAATAATCTTTCCATTTTGTGACATATGACTGATCTATTAATAAAGTAATAACTTTTACAATAGAAGAGATAGTATATAAATTAAAGTCTGGAAAAGAAATACCCCTTGAGACCAGCTATTAGTATGTTTCTTTAATGCAATCCTAGGTCTATTAGGTGCCCATAGGAAATTTAACATTAGTGTATTCAGTTTCTTGATAATTATTTTTGTAGGTGGAAGTATTATTGATTGTATTCAGTATAAAATCTTGGGGAATATTATCATTTTAATAATTGTAAGTCTCTCCTCCATAGTAAAAAAACATATTATTCCAGGTATTAAAAAGATTTTGTATATTAAGAAAACAGGTATTATAATTATTATATATAATAGATTTAATATCTTTAGATAGTATTATACCTAAATAAGTTATCTGACCTGAATTGGGTACATATTTAGTAAAATCACTAATGAGAATATTTTTAGTGTATATATAGGTAGTATTTTAGTTTTTCTTCATTGAATATTAAACCAGAAATACTTTTAAAATTCATCATTTTATCAAATAGAGACTGCATAGAAGAATTAGATCCTGCTGATGTAATTAGAACATCATCTGCAAAAGTTGAATTTTGGATGTTGTATTTTCATCTATTTCAAAACCCTCTATGTCAGTACTGTTTCTGATCAAATTAGCCCAAGGCTCCATTACTAAAGTGAATAATAGTGGAGAAAGTGGACATCCTTGTTTTGTACCTTTAAGAATGGGTATTTTTGTGAAACATATGTTCCTACCTTAATATAAGCCAACGTTCCTTTGTATAAATGCTCAATTAGATTTACAAATGCATCTGAGAAGTTTGTGCACTTCATTAAGGTAAACAGATAGTCCCAACTTACTGAATCAAATGCTGAACTTATATCAAGACTAATAAGTGTTAAATCTTTCTTTTTCCTATTTGCAAAATCTATTAATGTTAAAGTTCTTCTTATATTATCAAAAGTATTTCTATTTACAATGAAGCCTGTCTGATCTATATCTATAATGCCGAGAATGATTGTCTTCAATCTATCAGCAAAGATACTCATAAACATTTTATAATCAACATTAAGTAATGAGATGGGCCGATATGAAGAACATCTAGTTGGATCTTTATTAGGTTTCAAAATTGGCGAAATAAATGTATATTGCCAAGATGGGGGGGTTATTAACTCAGATTGGGCCAAAATAAAAACCTTATGTATTAATGAATATGTACTTTTAGAAATGATTTTATATATCTCTGGTATAATACCATCATTACCAGGTGCTTTGTTTGATTTAAGCTTATTTATTTGTGTAATAACTTCTGTATATGAAATACTCTTGTCCAATAGTTTAATCTGTTGTTTATTAAGCTTTTTATTCATGTTTGTGGTTATAAACTCCTTTATTTTATCTTTAGGTTCCATGTTAATGTTATTATGGTTAATTTTGTGAAAGTGATTTCTAAATTCATCTAGTATTTCTGGTATACTAGAAACATTCTTCTTTTTCCTTAGAGAAAAGATTTCTTTGATATGGTTTTGTTTATTCAACCTTTTGTTTTATTTTTAAGTCTATGTAAGTATTTGGGGCTTATTGAATAAGACAAAACTTGTATTTCTCTAAAGTTATTTTAACTTTGAGTTAAAATTTCTTTGTATTTCTCATTTAGTTTATTTCTTCAATAACTTTCTTGTCCATAATATTTTCTTTATTATTATGTTTATAAGAGTCTAATTTACTTTGAATATCTAACAATTCCTTATCCCAAGATTTCCTTTTATTATTATACCATCTGATACTTTGTCCATATAGATATGATTTTAAGGCATCCCAAACATAAATAATGGAGACTTCAGGAGTATTATTTATGTCTAAAAATGTTTTACTTCTGAAAGTATATATTCTTTATAGTCTTTTAGTTGAGTTAAGTATGCTGGTATCCTTTTGATCTGAACATTGAGTATTTTTTATCATGAATTCAAAAACAATTGAATTATGATCAGGTATAGGACATGAAATGATTTTGGAATTAATTAAATCTGTTACCATCTGGTTAGAAATAAAGACCCTATCTATTTTTGAATAAGTTTTGTATCTTTTAGAAAAAAAGGTGTATGGTAATGACTTTGAATCTATCTGATTATTAATATCATTCAAATGATAAGAATTAGCAAAATCATTTAAATGTTTTGCATTAGATGTAATTCTTCTTTTCCCTATAGTGGTAGTATCACTTTCATGTAGTATATAATTAAAGTCACCAGCTAAAATAATATCTCCTATAGAGAATGATATGATCTTATCAAGATGATGTTTCACTGTATTAATACCAATTCCAGGTATCCAATATACATTAATTAAAGTGTAAGTCTTCCCATTAATTTGTATTGTAACCATACAAAACATTCCTTTGTCATCCTGATAAGACTTAATGGTTTTAGGAATGGGCATACTTTTATTCCATAAAATAGCCACTCCTCTTTTTTCTGAGTGTGCTCTGAACTAACCAATACTGTATATTTGTTTGTGGCTGGTTTATCAATATCTTTTTCAAGAGATGGGTTTCTTGCAGGAAGACTAAATTGGCCTTATGTAAATTAATGTATCTTATTAGGCTTGCCCTTTTACATGGATTATTCAATCCATTAATGTTTAAAGAAATTCCTTTTAAAGATGTCATTTGGCATTTTTAAAACTTAAGAATCTTATGATCAAAATAACAAATAACAAGATAAGTAATGTTACATCTCCTCCTTTAGGTGTACCTTTAAATATAGCTGTATTTATTGAATCTCTTATGGGATTTCGTATAGGATTCAATTTTGTTTGTAGTGACAATGAATGTACAAAATATATTGTGGATGTCAAAACTATATACAAATAACAATGAACAAGTGAAAATAATGTAAGGATTAAACCTTGCATCCAGCCTGGAGTTATAAACTCCAACTTAGAGTAGTATTTACCACTCAAGTTAACCCCCTACCCTAAGCAGCAGTACCTCAGCTACCACCTTATCAATTTAATACTAGTTATATTTAACTGAGGTTAACAGTTTTCAGTTCAATTATCTAGCAAGACAAGACTACACATTTGGTAAAACAGCATCATATAAACTAAAATAAACCTTTTTTTTTTTTTTTTTTTAAAAACTGTTCATACTACTATATACATCCATGTAATATAAAACACTTGTATTCAAATAGCATTCAAATAATCTTGATGTTAGAAATCAAGAGGAGAGAAAAATAGGTTCTAACATTCTTTTAAATCAAAAACTTTGGCTAATATGATTCAGACATTACATATATTAAGATGCATCTATTTTCTGTCATGTAAATGCAGTTAGCTTCCAAAATAAACCTTGAATTGCTTGTATATGAGCATTTACTCAAACTCATTATTGTCAATAGAATAAAGTATTATATTCATAGAAATTGTTATAAATCATACTGCATAGTTATGCAGATTTTCAGAAACACTTATACATATATATACACACACACACACACACATATATATATATATATATATATATACACACACACACACACACACACATATATATATATATATATATATATATACATATATATACATACATACACACACACACACATATACATATATTTATATACATATGCATACACACATACACACACACACACACACACACACACACACACGCACACACACACACACACATTATATATATATATGATCTCGCTGAGTTATGTCCTTACTGAGCACTATCTTACTTGCTGTCCCTACAATAAATCTGTCTGCTTTATACAAAATAATGCATAGCAAACACATTTTAGTAACCAGATTTTACAACCATGCTATACTACTGCTTTAAAATATATCACATGACAATTTCTTCCAGTATAGAGTTATAAAATTATTTATGCTTGTCAATCAGATGAATTAAATGAGTTATAGTAATGTATATGTTTGGAACATATGTTTTTAACAGAGATTATTAAGCTGCTGTTAAGTAGATTTTCAAAAACACTTGAATAAATGTTTCATTTTCTATGCCTTCTAAAATAAGACATTTGCTTACTATAAGAAACTGTATCATTTAAACTCATTATAACTGACATATTTTATGAATTATAACATAGATATTTAAGTAATTATATAAAATAACTCACATTTAGATGTTAAAGAGTTCATTTTCCTTCACATAGTTGCATTTGTATCATTTCTATTTCCTGGTAGAGTGTCATTGCTGAATCTGTGATGTGTCAGTGTGATATCTAGGTCAAAGGTGAGACTAGCTGCTTTCAGCTTCTCTGTGAGAATTCTGAGAGTTGAAGCTTTTGAAGTAGCTCATGGACGCTGTGCATGAGACAGCCCACATCCCAGATTGTGTCTCTCAACATTTTTGCGGGAAACTTATTAAAAACTAGTGACAAACATTCATTTAGCAGTGTAAATGCATCTAAACATGACAAAACCTTCATAATGTATTTTACAGGTTATTACAGCCTCTATGTAAGTGAAATTAAGCCCAAAATTATTAATAAGTAATAAAACTCAATATTTTTGTCCCAACTCAATTTTTATGCAAATCTTATGTACTGTGTCTATATGATCAAAAGCATTTCTATATATTAATAAAGAAAAGAAAAAGAGAGTAGAAAGTAAAAATGTGTAAGGCAGAAATAAAAAAAAATGTAAGAGAAAGCTATACGAAGTATATACAATGAAATATTACTTACTGTTTATATTAATAGAGTTAAAAATAAAACATATTATTTACTATTATTTAGTTCTAATTATTATTAGTTAAAGCATGGCAGATTATTTACAAACAAGCATAAGCAGTGTAATCAAGAAAGTATAATTAGGAATAGCATTTGAAGGACATATAAACTTTTTACAAGGAATAAATATGTTATTATTCTATTAATCATATTTTTATTACTCTTCTCTCCCTGCCTTCCCCCACTACATAATCTAAATAGAATGTCATTGTTTAAACAAAGAAAAGAAGAAAAGGAGAAGAAAAAATAAAAAGATAAAGAAAAAAATGTATCAAATTACTAACCTTACTTCTCCTTTTCAGAAAGAGAAACAAGTTGAATCACAACTTGCCATTAAATCTCCAGATATTTTGACTAGTTATGAAACAAAACATTTCTTTGCACACAGAGAATAACTTTGATTAAATCTTTTTCAAAATATTTGTTGCTTATTGGAAATGCAGGAACTATATTTAAAAAGATTAATAATGAAATAAAATGATGAGAGAAAAAAAACCTAGAACAAATCATTTGTTTTTAGTCTCTTCTTCTTCTCTGAAGTCTTCCACGAAGTTTCAGTTGCCAGTCTCTTTAATGAAGGACTAGCCCATTCCATTTCTTCTATTTTATCCAAAATCTTATTTTTTGATAAACAGTAAAGCAGAGTCTAAGTCATCGAAAATTTTAGGACCATCAGGAAGGAAGATTTTAAGCTTGGCAGGAAACAGAAGGCATGTTTTAAACTGTGCTTTTTAAGCTCCCTTATTAGTGGCAGAAAAACTTTTCTTTTAGCTATTACCATGGAAGAATAGTCATTGTCAAAAGCACAGTTGTCTCATTAATCTTAACAGGAGCTTTAGCCCAAGCAGATTTAAGAACCATCTCTTTATCAAAAGATGATAAAAATCTAACTATAACTGATCTAGGATAGTTTTTGTTAGAGTTAGTATTAGCTATAGATCTATGTGCTCTTCGATACCAAAAGAGAATGCTTCTGGTAAGTCTAAAGTTTTAGGGAGCCATGTTGTTAAAAAGAAGTAATATTGTTACCTTCAATATTTTCTGGCAGTCCAAAAATCCTAATGTTATTGCGCCTAGATCTATTTTCCAGGTCATCCAGCTTTGTTTGTAAATGTGTATTTTGTTTCAGCAGAAACTCAATGTTGATTTCCTCTTCTTGTATTCTATTTTCCATGTCATTCACAGCTTCTTCTATGCCTGTCATCTGGATCTTCTGTTGTTGCAGGTCTATATGTAACAAGTCTATTTGTTTTGTAGTTTTTTCTATGAAGGTGTATATTTTAGTATCCATTTTATCCATCTTAGCAGTAAGTTGCTGGATTATAATTATCAGAGACTGAAGTTCTTTCTTGATGCTGGAGTCTTGAGAATTTGTCTTACTGGAACTCATTTCAGACTGATAAACTGACAGGAAAATTTCCAAAGTGATTTCTGACAGGAATATTGTTAAGATTTCCTTTCTTTTTTAGATATAGTTCAAGAACTATATAAAACAAACATATTTAGAAAGAAAATTACTTCAAAAATTAATTTTTTAAGTAATTAATTCCTGTCAGTGTAATGAAATTGGTGGAGCTGAAGAAATCTGCTGCTATCCTGTGTTCATCCTTGGCCACGCCCCCGTTGTTGTTGAGTCTTGATGCAGAGAAAGCATTAAACAGAGTAAGCTGGGATTTTTTGAATAGGCCAATGGAAGCATTTGCATCCCATGATACAGTAGTAACAATTGGGAGGATATACGAAGGATTAGAGGTAGCAATTAAAGTGGAGAGGTTCTTTTCTGATGAGTTGTGTTTGAACAGATGAACCAGGTAGGGGTGTCCTCTTTCCCCTTTATTTGCTTTATATTTAAATCTGTTATCAAAGAAAATAAGGGACTCAGAAATTCAAGGATATAATTTGGTATGTTAATCAAGAAAAGTTGACTTTATTTGCAGATGATGATATTCTGCGCTTGATGTATGCAGAAAAGGACATTTTGATATTGGGAAACATTTTGTGAAAGTTTCAAGTCTTTTCAGGATATAAAATTAATGAAGATTAAACAAAGGCCAAAACCATAAATTATGTACCCACACATGAATCGGTTCTGCAATGGCACGATAAAATGAAGTATTTAGGAGTATGGATTAGAAAACTTCTGTTATGGCAGTTAAGGAGATGTGGAAAGAGACTAAACAAAAGATGGTACAAAAACTAATAAAATGGAAGTTCTCATTTATAGATATGGATAGTAAGACTCAAGCAGTGAAAATGTTTTTAGTCCCTTTAGTTTATATACAGGTCAGGAGAAAGCAGTAGGTGATTCCTTCGTGAAAGACCTGCACTGGTAGAATTGTTAGTTAAATCTAGACCATAAGCTGCTGTGAAAAGGGGATAATTAGAGGGACATATAAAATATCCCAAGTTAACTATAAAAGCATCAACTAGAAGAGGTTAGAAAGAAGTGGGAAGAGAGACTGGAAAAGCAATTTTCAAGGCAATGATGGGAGGACATATGTATGACACCCAGGTATGCAACAAAGTCCAGCAAGTGTAAGATTTTTGCTTGGAAGTGTTTGTATAGGTATTATTATACCTGAAGCAGAATTTTCCTCAGGTAGATAAATTTTGTAGGTGTGTTAGGGAAGAAAAAGGGTAAATGGGAACATGTTTTTGTGAGTATAATGAGCTGGCAGATTTTCAAAATCTCTTCTAGAATACTTTTGTCAGAAATACTGGGGAACCAAATGGCGTTAACTAAGAACATTTTTTTGAGCTGGGACACAGGATCTGAATTGCCTCGACATAATAAGGTTTTATTAAGTTTAGTTCTGCTGGCTGCTAAAATAAAAGCAAATACAGGAAAAAGAAAATCAAAATAAAAAGTAACTGTAATTGAAGTATTAAATATTGTAAGAGAGAACAGAACTGGAAGTGCGGTCTTTAGAAAAGGGGAGGAGTAAATTATTTAGAAATGGAATTTGTGGGAATAATAAATGCAAAATAATGTTCAGGAGGTAGAGTATGGTTTAAGGGAAGGAAGGAATTGTGGGAAATTTATGTAATGTTTGACTAAGTGAGAGTTATAAAGGAAATGTATATGCAATGTATAATTGTATGTAAATGAAAAACTATTTTTTTTCTGTTATATGTTTCCACGTGTCTTAAGTGATAATTTAATAAAAGTGTTTAAAAAAAGGTAACGTATGAAGTGTCTGCATCTTAGCTTTAGCCCGATAGCTTTCTGGGTTGTCTCACTACTGGAAGATTGGCTGAACAGTGAATATACACTGTCTTTCAAACTTTCCTTTCCTTAAATAGTTTCTAAGACTTGTAAAAAGAAGTCTTTAATGTAGCTTCATTGGAACTGTGTACATTGGAAAGATTGCCTTGACATTAAGATCTGAGACCTCTACATTCCCCCAGCTTACTTTCTTGCACTACACTTGTTGGAAGGAGGCGCTCCTGTTTTGTCCCAGGACATCTTAGAAAGAGGCCTAATTTTATAGTTGCTCTGACTATCCGTAGCTTTATGTCTTCTGACAGACCAGGTCGTGTCAGAAGCCAAAGGAGCCATGGAAGCTATCAGAAGGTGACTTAAGGAAAATTTTTTTGGGGGGAATGGTGGCAGTGATTGGCACTGTTGAATTCTAGATCTGCACATTTACTTCCTGTGTATTATTCAGTTTAATTTTCGTATGGGTATTCTTGCATCTTGATACTTTTTTTACAGTACTTTTTGGCTGGCATAATTAAACGTGATGGACACACTTTTATAAGTCAGTATTTGGAAAGTATGCAAAATGATTTTGCTCTTTACTTTGTTTAGGTAGTATTTTCAGTATGGGGTGCTTACTTCTGATAGTTTTCATTCTCCCTTGGTACCTTCACAAGATGTCCTTCATGTTTCACTGTTGCAGTCATAACATTTGGGTAATCTGCTGGCAGGTTGCCCTCAATCGGCCTGATTAACAAAGCCTTGGGTCCTGCGTCGGTTGCTGTCCCTTCTTCCATGACGTCAGGGGTATAAAACATGCAGCCGATGCCATTACATCAGTTTTTCTTACCACGCGGTGCCCGAAGTAGAAGCAGTTTGCAAGTGCCGGTCTGCTGACTCCTGAAATTTTTGTTTTCGAGTTTCAGAACCGAAGTCTTCAACTAAAAGCTAAGTACCCCATTGGGGAAACTTATTTATTGCTCCTTACCGATGTCAGTAAAAGTTAATTGTATTACTTGTGGGAAGCAAATACCTCATAAGGATTTTCATTTGTACTGTATTCCTTGCCTAAGCCCTGACCACGACGTACCTTGCTGTTGGTTTTGTTTTTTATTTAATCAGTGCACTATCTGTCGTTGGTACATTTTTGCTTCTAAATATTTCGGTTCTCTGTTTAATTATCCAGAAATGATGTTGGTTAGCCATCCGACTACTGAAATACCAAAAAAAAAGCAAAGAAAAAGACAGAGATAGGCCGTTGAGGTCCAAAACTGCCAATGACGTTTCTCCTAAGCCAGTCGCCAGTTCGCCGGTACTCAGTGAGGTGCTTTCGCAGCCCCTGATACCCACTACTTCTGATTTGCAGGCCTCTACTGAGACCCATTCAGAGTCCGGTATGCCGCGACATGCTTCACCTAAGGAACCTGCGGATGTCTCTACCTTGGATGAGTCCGGAGCCGCTGTGCATGCACCAGCTTCTGAGGGTGTATTCAGGCCTAC
Organism: Protopterus annectens; assembly: GCF_019279795.1. NCBI lineage: Eukaryota > Metazoa > Chordata > Ceratodontiformes > Protopteridae > Protopterus > Protopterus annectens. The sequence continues at coordinate 711,729,990 of NC_056732.1, read as the reverse complement.
AGACTTACATGTTAAACCAACACTACCTTCAATATTAAGGCCAAAATCTCGATCTATGTCTAAAAAAACAATGACCAGGCCACATGTTCAGGCCCCTATGCCTTAAAAACAAATGATCAACATGGCTGAAGATTTAATTACTGTAATCAGGGATAGTCAACTCCCCCTCCCCCTTCTAAGAGGCCTAGGGCTGAACTTGATTATGAATCTTCTGAACAGGACTCTCTTTCTTCTGACTCTTCTAATGAACAGAATTTGTCCATTCCTACTTATGAGGACTCTGATGCAGAGGATTCCATTCCTTCTGCCCCCCAGGATTTTTCTTTTGGGGAAACTTTACATACCTTAAGGGAGCATTTCCACTGGGAAAGTCAGGATTTTTCTGAATCTAAAAAGAGGCATGGATTTCCTCCTCCTTCCTCAGCATAGGCCTTTGGCTATACCTCCTGTATTAGACATTGTTGATGATGTGTTTTTAGAATCCAGTATGGCCTCTGACTCCTTGCAACAGGCCCCTTGTAGACCAGACAGATACTTCAGGGTTCCTGACTCCCACAAATTCCTTTTCAAAAATCCTGTTGCGGACCCCAAAACCATTTCTCAGGGACCAAAGTGCATTAAGGCTTCTACTGCTAAAAATCCTACCCCTTCTGATAGAGACTCCAGGGCGCTGGATAGATGGGGTAAAAAGGTTCATACTTCTGCAACCTTGGCAATCAGGGCTTTAAACTTGTCAATTCCATATGCTAAAATATCAACAGCGTATCATGGGACCGCTTAAACAGAAAATTATGTTGATTTCTGACTGTGTGGAAAATAAGGATTTACAGGATTTATTGCATTCAGCTGAACAAGTTGGAAAACATACTTTGCAATGTGGTTTGATTCTTTGGAGGCCTCTTGTAGGGCTGCTGTTACTGGGTCTGTGCTTAGAAGGCATGCTTGGCTTAAGGAGCAATCTTTCCCTGATCATGTTAAAGCAAAACTGTTGGATGCTCCTTTGCAGCAGGACCGTCTGTTTGGCAATAAGGCTGAAAAAGTTCCAAATAAGATGGAAGATTAAGCTAAATCTATGCAGATTGTGAAAGATTTCTTACAAGTACAACCTCCAAGATTTAGTAGGCACTGGCCTAATAAGAACTGGTCCTTTCCAGTTCCTTCCAGAGCCACTCAAGCCAAACCCAAACATTTCAAAAGCATCAGGTTTCAGTCCCAAGGGACTTTCAGAACTAAGCAATGGGGTGCCTCCGCTTCCAAATCTGGAAATAAGACATCTCCCTATGGTAAACAGTCTCAATGACTTTCCTCTAAAATTACCAAGCACTTAGCCGCCCCTTTGGGGGGAAAACTGTCTCTTCATGCAAAAAACTGTCAACTTATAACCCAGGACAAATGGGTTTTAAATATAGTGTCCCAGGGATACAGATTTCATTTCCACACGTTGCCAACTCCAAACTGATGGCCAGACCTGCCCCCAAATCAGTGGGCAGTGGCTCAGAAACAAGTACTTTCCTTCCTAAACATGGGGGCAATTCAACTAGCACCAGAAGAGGAAAAGGGACAAGGTTTCTATTCCAGACTTTTCCTGGTACCCAGAAAAGACAAATCATGGCGTCCAATTCTGGACCTGTCTACTCTAAACACCTTTCTGGACATTCCAAAATTCAAGATGCTGACTCTTCACCAGTTACTTCCTATGTTAGGCAAAGATGCCTGGTTGGCAACTGTAGATTTAAAAGAGGCTTACCTGCATATCCCAATCAGGGAATCTTGCAGAAGATACCTACACTTCAAAGCAGGCTACTTGCATTATCAGTTCTCTGCACTGCCCTTTGGCTTATCTACTGCGCCCAGGGTATTTACAAAGTGCCTGGCTCCAGTAATTGCATTTTGCAGGCAAAGAAATATTCAAATATATCCATACCTGGACGATTGCCTAATTCAGGTAGAAAACAAGGCCATTCTTCTAAAACATCTGGCATTTGTAAAAAGGGTTCTAACTTGTCTAGGGTACATCATAAACGAAAAGAAATCACAACTGGTACCCTCTCAAAAAATTACATTCCTGGGTGCAAGCTTGAATGCAACTGCCCACATGGCTGTCCTTACGCCAGAAAAGCAAATTCATGTGGTGACTTACTTCAAACAGGTGGCCACAAAAATCCTGCTATCTGTAAGACGAATACTGCAAACCTTGGGGGTTCATGGCCTCCTGCATTCTTCTAATTCCATATGCAAGACTGCATATGAGGAAACTTCAGTGGTACTTAAAACATTTATGGAGGCAACATTGTCACAGCCTGGAAACAATGATTCCTATCATGCCTTGCCTGCAACTAGAGTGCCTATGGTGGGCAGAGGCCTGCCACCAAAACAAGGGACTGCCATTCACACCACCCCCTGCCGCCCAAACCCTAACTACAGACGCATCAGACAATGCATGGGGGGGGGGATTCATCTGGCAGGGAAGTGCATTCAGGGCAAATGGAGCCCAAATCAAATGCACCTTCATCCAGGGCAACTAATGGTAAAGACGGACAACACCACAGTTATGTGGTGCATAAACAAGCAGGGGGTACACATTCCTACCCCCTCTGCAGACTAGCTGTGGCATTGTGAAACACTGCCTTGAGCTATCAAGTGCAACTACAAGCTCAATTACTGCCAGGAAAACTGAATATTCTGGCAGACAAATTAAGCAGAAATCTCATGGACCCACACAAATGGAAACGGGAACCATGGATTTTCAACATGTTGACACGCAAATGGGGGAGCCCAGACATAGATCTTTTTACCTCACCCCAGAACTACCAGTTGGACAAATTTTGCACAAGAACTCCACAAAAAAGCCTGGAAAGTGGATGCTCTGTCCTTCAGCTGGAAAAACCTATCAGTCTATGCTTTTCCCCCTCTGCCTCTGCTTTCCAAAGTTCTACTAAGTCAAACAGGACAAACCAAAAATGATTTTGATTGCTCCAGACTGGCCTCACCAACACTGGCACCCACTCCTACGCAGTCTGTCACAAATTTCTCAATGGCACCTGCCTCTGACACCTTCCTTACTGTCTCAGCAGGAGAACTAAATTCTGCACCCTCGGCTCCAAACATTGAATCTTGCAGCCTAGCTGATCATTTAAATTCCCCCTTAGCATCCCTCAGCAAACCTGTGATGGATGTCATTTTGGAGGCGAGAAGGCCTAGTACTAGAAAATCTTATGCTGGCAAATGGAAAAGATACTGTGCCTGGAATCAGTCTCAAGGGATGCGCACAACAGTGCCCAATTTACCTCAGATTTTGTAGTACTTCACAAGGGCCTGTCTTTCTCTCCCATCAAAATCCATGCCTCAGCCATTTCAGCTCATTACAATACAGAACCTCCCCTCTTCTCTCATCCTCTGCTAAAGCAGCATCTCAGAGGGGCCAAAAACTTGAGGCCTCCCAGGAGAGCTCCAACCCCTGCCTGAGACCTTAACTTTGTATTGGAGCAACTCATCTACCTCCTCTCGAGCCAGCTGCTACTGCAGATTTAAATTTTTTTCCTGGAAAACAGCCTTCCTTTTAGCAATCACTTCAGCTAGAAGGATTTCTGAATTACAGGCCCTTATGGCAGTGAAGCCTTTCATCATCTTTCATGCGGACAGGGTGTCACTCAGGACCAATCCATCCTTCATGCCCAAGGTGGTATCCAGTGTGGCTCTTAATCAGTCTATTCATTTGCCAACTTTCTTTCCCAATCCACAGAACAAGGGGGAACGGATTCTGCATTCATTGGATGTACATAGACAACTTAGATTTTACTTGGACAGGACTAAATCTCGAAGAAAATCTCAACAACTGCTGGTAGCATTTGCTGCAGGGGCAGAGGGAAAGGCTATTTCAAAGCAAACCATTTCTAAATGTATAAGCCATTGTATTCTTTTCTGCTATAAACACCGTGGAAAACTTATCCCCCAGGGGATCAGATCCCATTCCACCAGGGCTGCATCTACTTCTACAGCCTTTCTCAGAAGTGTTCTTACCAGGGATATTCTAGAAGCTGCTACCTGGAGTTCAGTTCATACTTTCACCAAGCATTATCACTTATCACTTTTCTCTAAATCCAGAGCTGGCTTTGCCACTGCTGTTTTGCAGGGCCTTATAGACGGTCCTAATGCTGTATAAATCCATGTTCCCAACCTTAGCTTTGGGAATCTACCCAAATGTAATGACTGCAACAGTGAAACACAAAGAACAGAGTACAGTTGTGTACACTTACCGTAAATGTAGATGTTAGAGTGTATTCACTGTTGCAGTCCTGGTTACCCTCCCTCCAGCCTCCTGTTTTTCTCTTACTATGCCTCTACTTTCTTTTACTATACTTAAAAGCCTTTTTGGTGTATTTCCTTTTGTTTGGATGTATATTTTGTGTGTTTAATTATTTATATATTCTGCTCCCCATTTGGGGGGCACCTGACATCTGGGGCAAGAAAAACTGATGTAATGGCGTTGGCTGCATGTTTTATACCCCTGACAACCTGACGTCATGGAAGAAGGGACAGCAACAGGACTCTAGACTTTGTTAATCAGGCCGACTGAGGGCAACCTGCCAGCAGATTACCCAAATGTAATGACTGCAACAGTGAATACACTCGAACATCTACATTTATGCTAAGTGTACACAACTGTACTTTGTTGACTGTGTAGGGTGCTCTGCATAACCTGCTAGAATGCAAACTCCTACTCTACCCTTTCTTGAATTACTTGGAGTGTGCCTTGGCTGCAATTACTTGTCACCTTCAGTTGGGAGAAGTTCTGTTTGTTTTTACTACAGGTTATTATTTTAAGCATAATGTTCTAGACTGCCTAAGTAGTTGTATCTTTCTCCCTCTGGAGAGCGCACGGGCATCTGGTCTCCTGTGTTAAGCTACAGAGACTGGTTCAGACATGCTTTCTGTTTCTCCATGGGCTGATGGCAGTAGTGATATTTCCATTCACCCTTGATTTGCCTTCTTCAGTTCATTGCCAATAAGTAGCTGAAGAGTCATCAGAGGTATGTAGGAGGGGGTATGCCTACAATACTCTAATTTGTTATATGTTAAGTCCACTTTCTGCATAAATCATGAGTTGGGGGCATGAAATTAGTGGATGTTACTGTTCCAGCCATTCCTTGTCTTGATCTTGTTAAGAAGACTAACAGCCAAAAGATGTGTCCAGATGTTTTACCCTCAACAGAAGGCCTTAGGAAGATTACCATAACAGGATGAGTAGTTATCAGTTTATTGTCACTCTAAAGCCAGGTAGAATAATGGTGGTGGGTGGGTGGGTGGGGGGTGGGGATATCTCTTGACTTTGAGTTAGTGTAAGGTGTATTATGTCCCAGAGTGAGAGAGTGATGTTAATCTGCAACATAGTTTTGGACTGAAGTGATGTGTTACAAAGATGCTTGGCAGATGTATCAATCAACTGGAGATGTAGCTGTCTGTGTAAGCAAAATAAACATGTTTAAAAATAAGTTTTGAAGAAAAATGTGGATGGTTTGCCTCTTAATCCACAGCATGTGTTTGCTTGCATGCCATTATCATGGTCTGTGTGACACTCCCAGCTGTAGTGACTCAGATAAGCATGTTTATGTGGAAGTTTCTGTGGAGCTGAGCAGTCACTGCTCTCCAGATGTTGATTAAGAATTGTGCAATAATGTAGTTTTTCTATCCCTTTAAATTATTATCAGATACCATCCCCTCCCCACAAAAACTGTTAATGACCGCCATAAATCTTTAATGCCAGGATGGGAAACTGAGGATATTTAGATTTATCTTGAGTCCTGAAAACTGATCCGCTGCAAAATGCAAGTGTATTCAACCATCTGTGGTTAGGTTTTTATGACTTTACAAGGTTTTTAAATACTTGTTGACAGTGTCTTGCTAAGCTAATATTAAGTAGACAGTTGTTTGTGAATTACTATTAGCATGTGATAACCTGGAGTCTTCTTTTATGTGTGTCTCTTTCAGTGAGATGGGGGTACTGCCAGCAGTAGTCACAGCTATTCTTTATTTTATGTTAGCTTTAATTCACTGTGTTATTACCACTGTCATTTTTCGAGCTTCCAGCTTATTGCCATTGATCTGGTCACAATTCAATTTTCTTGCTTTAAAAGACACTGCATACTCATGCAGAGTAACATGCTAATTCAGCAGGCATTTGAATGTCCTGGGATACAAGAATTTCCATGTTAGTACAACAGGCATTGACATTTAACCAAACAACACTATCTTACCAGAAAATTAATTTCTAATAGTGCAAGCCAGAACCAGCCATGCTGAGATATGCCATCACAGTTGCCTCCAGCATCACTTGATTGTTCAAAAGCACTTGTGACACTGTATTTATCTTATTCTTTTCGCACTTGTGTACCAGACATGTCATTTCCTAGTGAAGTGATCAGGTACAGCTTTCATACCACCTGTGTAATATTTTAAAGTTAAAGATTCATTCTGTTTTTCTCTTTAATGTTTTGTAATTCTTTTGGTTTGGATAAAATGTTAAATAAATGGACATGTTTACGTGGTGTACCTCTGTCTATATGATTTTTCACTGGTGGGGGATTTGTTTCCTCCCATATCCCAAAATCATGGATAGGTGAATGCTACATATTGACCCTCAGTGGGTATGCATTTGTATATGCAACCTGTGATGGATCAGCATCCCGTCAAGTTTTATTTGATGGGATAGTCTCTGTCTCACCATGACCATGAACTGAATAAAGTAGGTGTTGAAGATGGATTATCTGGAACTTAAAAATAGGAAAGTAGTATACAGTTGGAGGAAAAGTCGAAGCAATAATAAACGAGAAGGGAGACCAAATAGTAAGTAAAAAGTCTTTTGGCTTTTCCCAGTTAGCGGTTGCCACAGCGGAACTCCAGTCCGCTAATGATTGGCAGTGGATTTTTGCTGTGCCAGGTTTCCAGCCCGATGGCCAACCTTCAAAGAAGGAACACCCATTCACGCACGCACCTTACCTGCATGTCTTTAAACATCACTCAACCATGGGGAGGACATGTAGACTCTACACAGAAGACGCTCCAGCCGAGAATCGAACGGGAGAACCTCTTGCTGTGAGGTGACAATGCTAACCACTGCACCACCACAGCCCCTAGAGATCAAATAGTAACTGATTACCTAAAATTATGAAGGTTGGAGAGTTGCGTAGAAAGAAGCATCATCAGTATAAAACAAGTTTATTCCTTTTTATTTATAGCTGTAAGGTCCTAGGTGGAATATTGTTTGCATTTTTGTCTACCTTTATTGCTATAAGGACTTGTTCAGAGGAGGGTATTAGAAAGGTGAATGGTTATGATAAAAAGCCATGTAAACAGAGTCTACAAGAGTTTATCTGTAGTCTTGAAAAAGACAGACAAGTGGTTGTGATAAAAATTTAAGTAACTTGAGGGCATCAGTAGTGTCCTACTAGTTACCGTATTTTTAAAAAATTATGGTGACAAGAGGATACTGTCTGAATATGTGCAGTAGGAAGCTTGAGAAACCATAAGTGTAACTTCTTTAAAAAATGTAGCACCTGATTCAGTTAAAAGCAGTTATATAATTCAAGAATGCATGGGATAAAATAATTCAGTTATGACTAAAAATAAAGAATTACCAGGCAGTTGTCGAAGTAGAATCTCCAGTTTATATTATTTGGGGAACTGAGCAGATGAGGATCAAGGTGCTGTGTGTTATCTGCCTGTGTCTTGTGATGCCTAACTTCTTGACTGGTGCAGTCACCAGCCAGTTACTGTAAGATTTTTTTTTTCCCCCTCCTACCATTTTTGCAAGAAATCAAAGTTGCTGGAGCTCAACCCTGTGACCATCCCTTTACACTTTTTGTAATATTCCTTTCTTTGTTGTATTTGTTTTATTTCAAAGTTGAGATTTACATAAATTCAGTAATAAAATCAGTAAATGTAATGCAATTAAAATGGATCTCAAGTTGTATTGAAGAGTTAACAGAGATACAAAAGAAATCTGTAAGTTTATACGTTATTTATTGTGTCTTCTTAATCAGTGTTGGACTTTTCCTTTTTATTATTCGGTCATTTTCCCTTTACATTTCATTTGAACTGCTACAAAGCATCACCATTGTATTCATCTTGACCACAATTTAAAGTTTACTGTATCTGCTTTTGCCCTTAAATTTTATAGTATCCGTTTCTTTACATACTTTTGTTACTAAATAAAAAAAATGGTGAATATAGACGGTGTTCTAATTACAGCTAAATTAGGTTATGAAAAGTCACTCATTAGCATACCACTAAGCGGGCCAAATTTTTGGTCCGTTCACCATAAAATTTGTGATTTTCTGGCAAATCATTGAGAATTGAAGTCACTAAATAATGACATACATTTGTAATGTTGAATTGATATCCATAAGAAAATACATGTTAATGCAAAACCTGATATTCTAACAACTTTCTTAGTTTAGAAGATCAAGATTTCAAAATTGTCCCAGATTTTGAGCTTTTGTGCCCCCATTATTTTTGACTTTGTCCAGGTTTCTTGCACTTAAAGGTTCATATGGGCTTGGGATGACAGCTGCCTAATGTAGCTGTAGTGATGCCATCATTTGTTCCCTGCAAATTAATTCAGAGCTTTGTTGCTTTTTACCTTTTTGAGATTCACTGCCGCGCTACTTAGCAGTCCACTCGTGAAGGCAGTAGTCCTAGTGCTTATGGGAATGTTGGTGGTCTCCAGATCAGCAGCTTTCCTTTCCATAAATTTATTGCGTTTGCTACAGCAGTTTAGGCATGCATAGATCTAGTCGTGGCTGGGCTATAGCTTGTGAGTGGGGATTAAGTAGGTAGAGCTGATTAATGCTAGATTCATTAGTTAAGTTGTTTTTCACTTTTGTTATACAGATTCAGTAATGTTTTGTTGTGTTATTGCAATTCTTGGCATAGAATAGCAGAACTTCTTATCCAGACAATTTTCAGTATTGTTCCAGTTAGATGCAAACACCTTGACAGTTGACCATTAAATTGTTGATTCATTCTAATCAGCAAGCTTACTTTGATTTTGCAGTTTGCATTTTTGAGGGCACTGTTCAGAAATCCATGTGTTCAGTCTGCAGTCTATTACAAGCCTAGCCAGTAAATAGAGATCAGACTCAAACCTTGTATTTGTGAGTAAAGTTTATAAACATTGAGCAAGGGTGGAGCAACTAATGTGATTGACAGATTGACTTGTTCACTCCCTACCACCCAAGTGTCACCTCTTTTGGGGAGAAGAGGGTTCTGTGCCTCTACCAGGGAAGGAAATGGCCATAGGGTTGTTGCCCTGGGAGTAGGTTGGCCTGGTGCCTGCCCTGATCTGAGTACACTGATGAGTGCTGCAGAGCTGGGAGTAAATGGGTCACAGGGCTCTTGGACTTTTCTTGAAGGGGCACAATGTGTAGTTTCCTGGTGTGACGATAGCGAGTCTTCCCAGTGAGCCCAGATCCCATTGTTCAGTGAAGGAACAAATGAGTCATTTGGGTACACACAGTGGACCTTTGGCGTCAGTTAAGTGGATGACGGGGAAAAAAAGTTCCCTACGTCTTTAATCATCATCTTTGTTTAACACTCCCTTTTTATCTGTTAAAACTCTGCCCATGAAAATAATGTCTTGCATTCCAGCACCGCAGTAAGATCTTCTACAGCACTGGTAAGTTTGATTTAATCATGGACTTGGATAGCTTGAGATGCAGCCAGGGCAAATGGATTACAAATTGTGAGATTTTTCTGTCATGGTAGGGTAGGAACATAAACTACATAATTTGTGGTAGGGCCTTGCTTGCTTCTTGATATTACATGTCACCCTCTAGTGGAATATTCCCCGAAAAATGTAAAGACACTGTTCTAATATCTATCAGCATAACATCCCACCACTACATAGAATCCCAAGAAAATATGGCAATCCAAATTCTTTCCTGAGCATCAGACTATTATGAGATGTCAAATAAAGGCTTTTTCTTTGTAGGAAGAAATTCCTCATATGTTAGCTTGAGGACAGAAGAACTTAATTTTTGCTTTTAAGATGTGTAAATGCCCAAGCACAAGATGAGCGTGCAAGGCAAGAACCCAAAAATCTTTGGAATTAATGTAGTAGAAATGGTAAATGGTCTCTTTATGATGGAAACTCCTGAATAGTGTAAGAGCTTGACCACTAAAATGGGTGCTGCTTTCGCAAATCCCCCAACTGTAAGAACATACAGGAAATGCAGTGGAGGCATTTGTACTGCTGGACACACCACTTCTCCAGATGTTCTTCGTGCTTCACTGTTGCAGTCATTACATTTGGGTAATCTGCTGGCAGGTTGCACTCAGTCGCCCTGAATAACAAAGTCTTGGGTCCTGCATCGGTTGCTGTCTCCTCTTCCATGACGTCAGGTCGTCAGGGGTATAAAACATGCAGCTGACGCCATTTTCTTCAGTCTTTCTTGCCGCGTGGTGCCTGAAGCAGAAGCAGTTCGCAAGTGCCGGTCGGCCGATTCCTGAAATTTTCACATTCGAGTTTCAGAACCGAAGTCTTCAACTAAAGCTAATACCCCGTTGGGGAAACCTTTTCTTGCTCCTTACCGATGTCAGTAAAAGTTAATAATTGCATTACTTGTGGGAAGCAAGTACCTCATAAGGATTTTCATTTGCACTGTATTCCTTGCCTAAGTCCAGATCATAATGTGCCTTGCTGTCGGTTTTGTGCTAGATTTAACCATCGCACTATTAAGCGTCTGTGTATTTTTGCTTCAAGATATTTTGGATCCAGATTTAATTACCCTGAAATGTCATCGGTTAGCAATCAGACTACCGGAGTTCACAAAAGACACACAGAAAAGGACAGAGACAGACCATCGAGGTCCAAAACCAACGACGAAGTTTCTCCTAAGCCAGTCGCCAGTTCACCGGTACTCAGTGAGGTGCTTTCGCAGCCCCTGATACCAGCTACTTTTGAGTCACAGGCCTCTACCGAGACCCATGCAGAGTCAGGTATGCCGAAAGATTCTCAGAGTATTGAACCCGCGGATGTCTCTCCCTTGGATGGGTCCAGAGCCGCTGAGCAGGCACTGGCTTCTGAGGGTGTTTTCAGGCCTCAACATTTTTATATAAAACCGACGCCAGCTTCAAAAACAAGATTAAAAGCATCTTCTAAGTCTAGAAAACCGACGCATTAGCCACGTGCTCAGGCCCCTATGCCTAAAAAACAGATGATCAAAATGGCTGAGGACTTAATTACCTTGATCAGGGATTCCCACCCCCCCCCCCTGCTAAGAGGCCTAGGCAAGACACTGATTATGAATCTTCAGATCAGGTTTCGATTTCTTCTGATTCCTCTTCTGATCAGGAATTTTCTATTCCACCCTATGAGGATTCAGATGCAGAAGAATCCATCCCATCTGCATCTCCTCCTGAGGATTATTCTTTTGTAGAAACCTTGCATACTTTAAGGGATTGTAGAAACCTGGCATACTTTAAGGGAATATTTTCATTGGGAAAGTCAGGGTTTCGCTGAATCAAAAAAGAGGCTTGGGGACTTCCTTCTTCCTCAGCACAGGCCTTTGGCTATACCTCCTGTATTAGACATTGTTGTTGATGTGTTTTCAGAATCAAGCATGGCTCCTGATTCCCTACCTCCAGCTCCTAGTAAGCCAGACAGATATTACAGGGTTCCTGACCCTCACAAATTTCTATTCAAAAATCCTGCTGCTGATCCAGAGACTATCTCACAGGGTCCCAAAGGTGTAAAGGCCTCTACCACCAAAAATCCTGCCCCCTCTGATAGAGATTCCAGGGCACTGGATAGATGGGGAAAGAAGGTTTATACGTCTGCAACCTTGGCACTTGGGGCCTTAAACTGCCAGTTTCATGTGCTTAAATATCAACAGCATGTTATGGGCTTATTGAAACAGAAAATTATGTTGATTTCTGATTGTGTGGAAAATAATTACAGGAATTTTTGCATGCAGCAGAACAGGTTGGAAAGCATACTTTGCAATGTGGTTTTGATTCCTTGGAGGCCTCTTGCATGGCCGCAGTTACTGGATCTGTGATTAGAAGGCATGCCTGGCTCAAGAAGCAAAATCTGCCTGATCATGTTAAGGCTAAATTGTTGGATGCACCTTTACAGCATGATACTTTGTTTGGTAATAAGGCAGAAGAGGTTTTAAAGAAAATGGAAGACTAAGCTAAATCTATGCAAACTGTAAAAGATTTCTTACAAGTGTAGCCACCCAGGCTTAGTAGGCACTGGCCTACTAAAAATTGGTCCTTTCCTGTGTCCAACAGAGCCTCTCAAGGCAAATCCAGGCGCGCAAAGGGCTCAAAATGCCAATCACATGGTTCTTACAGGTCAAAGCAATGGGCTGCCTCCACCTCCAAATCTGGAGGTAACAAAGCACAACCCTACAGTAAGCAGTCTCAATGACTTCCCTCTACCTTCACCAAGCACTTATCTTTTGGCAGCCCCCTTGGCGAGAAAATTAGCACTTCATGCTCAAAATTGGCATTTAATTATCCAGGACAAGTGGGTATTAAACATAGTATCCCAGGAGTACAGATTTCATTTCCATACTTTGCCAATTCCAAATGGTTGGCCAGATCTGCCACAAAATCAGTGGGCAGAGGCTCAGAAAAAAGTTACGTCCCTCATGGATATGGGGGCTATTCAACCAGTACCAGAACAGGAAAAAGGACAAGGTTTTTATTCGACTGTTCCTGGTACCCAGAAAAGACTATGCCTGGCGTCCACTACTGGACATATCAATTTTGAACACGTTCCTGGACATTCCAAAATTCAAAATGCTGACTTTACAACAGCTACTGCCTGTGCTGGGCAAGAACGCTTGGTTAGTGACTCTAGACTTAAGAGGCATACCTGCATATCCCAATCAGGGAATCGTGCAGAAGATACCTCTGCTTTAAGGCAGGTTTTTTGCATTACCAATTCTTTGCACTGCCCTTTGGCTTATCTACTGCGCCCAGGGTCTTTACAAAGTGTCTGGCGCCAGTAATTGCATTTTGCAGACAAAGAAGCATACAAATTTATCCTTACCTGGACGACTGTCTCATTCAAGCAGAGAACAAGGACATTCTTCTTCAACATCTGGCATTTGTAAAAAGGCTTCTAACATGCCTAGGGTACACAATAAATGAAAAGAAATCCCAACTGGTACCCTCTCAAACAATTACATTCCTGGGTGCAAGCTTGAATACAACTGCCCAGATGGCTTACCTTACACCAGAAAAACAATGGCAACTGGCAACATACTTCAAACAGATGGCAACAAAAACTCAGTTATCTGCAAGACAAATTCTGCAGGCTTTGGGGTTCATGGCATACTGCATTCTACTAATTCCATGTGCAAGACTGCATATGAGGAAACTTCAGTGGTACCTAAAAAGTTTATGGAGTCAGCATTGTCACAGTCTGGAAACAATGATTCCTCTCATTCCCTGCCTACAACAGGAGTTTCTTTGGTGGGCAGAGACACATCACCAAAACCAGGGACTGTCATTCACTCTACCCCCTGCCACCCAAACCACAGACGCATCAGACTATGCTTGGGGGGCCCACCTGGCGGGGAGATGCATTCAGGGCATATGGAGCCCAAAACAAATGCATCTGCATGTCAACCAGAAAGAGATGCTAGCTGTTCAGAATGCTCTGACAACCTTCAAGGACTTACTTCATCCAGGACAACTACTGATAAAGATGGACAACACCACGGTTATGTGGTACATAAACAAGCAGGGGGGGAACACATTCCTACTCCCTTTGCAGACTAGCCATGGCATTGTGGAACACAGCTTTGACTTACCAAGTACATCTTCAAGCTCAATTCCTGCCAGGAAAACAAAATACTCTGGCAGACGACCTAAGCAGAAATCTTATGGACCCGCACGAGTGGAAACTGGATCCAAAAATCTTCAGCATGGTAGCACAGAAATGGGGGAGCCCAGGCATAGACCTGTTTGCCTCTCCCCTAAGCTATCAACTGGACACATTCTGCATAAGGACTTATCACAGACAAGCATGGAAAGTGGATGCCCTATCCTTCATTTGGAAAAGCCTATCAGTCTATGCCTTTCCCCCTCTGCCTCTTATTATTTATTTATTTGTATTTGTTGACCGGGAGTGTCCGACTGGGCGTAGGTCCATTTTCAGTGGAGGCCCAGGGAGAAAAGCTCCACAGTTAAAATAAACAGACAGTAGTTACATTGGATTACATAGCGATTAACAATTTACATAGCAATTACTTACAACATATCTACAGTAGACAACTAGAATCTTTATCTGTGAAGTACATAACGGACATTAAGAAATGTTACAATAAGAAGTTCCAGCTGTATAATAAGTACTAGGCTTATGAGCATCTGAGCTTGCTATAATCAAGGTAGTTAGTGGAGTGGAAAGAAAGGTAGTGGTTGGATGGGGCAGGTGATATTAGAGTGGGAGTTGCAAGGGCATAGCCAGCATGTTTTTAGGTGCGCTTTTAGTAAAGTTTTGAAGTGGGTGCATGATGGTATGGAGGAAATTGCGGGTGGGAGGGAGTTCCGTAATTTGGCTATGGTGCAAGAAGAGAATAGTGCTTCACCAGCAGAGTTATTGGCTTTAGTGATCTGCAAGTGATTTTTGTTGCTGAATCTTAGTGGTCTGGTGGTGCGATAGGGTTGAAGTAGATTCTGGAGGGATGGGACATTTAGTGGATGGTTTACTAGTTTGTGGGTGAGGGAGAGTTGATACCATTGAAGGAGGTGAGGGAGTTCAAGCCAGCCCAGTTCAGCAAGTGAGAGACAGTGGTGACTACGGTAGGATGCCCCTGTTGCGAATTTGGTGATTTTGTTGTAGCAGGTCTCTTGTTTAGATCGCATTGCCTTAGGGTGGTATATATTGGAGAGGCATAAAGTAGGGTGGAGATAAGTTGGGAATTTGCTATTGAAATCTTTGCTGCTTTGTTGAGAAGTTGCTTATTCCTGTATAACGCTCCTAGTTTTTTGTGGACTTTTTTTTATGGTCCTGGATATGTGAATGTCAAATTTTAGTTTATTGTCTATTTCCACTCCTAGTAATTTGGTGTGTTCAGTTGGGTATATAGTGATGTTGTCTTTTGCTGTGTTGATAAAATGAGAGTTGTTTTGAGTATATTTGGTAGGTTGGAAGATGAGTAGTTTAGTTTTGTTTGGGTTGAGTATT
The DNA here is from genome assembly GCF_019279795.1 of Protopterus annectens. Taxonomy (NCBI): domain Eukaryota; kingdom Metazoa; phylum Chordata; order Ceratodontiformes; family Protopteridae; genus Protopterus; species Protopterus annectens. The sequence goes on along the minus strand of NC_056732.1, from coordinate 711,714,791 downwards.
AACTCTGCATCAGATAACCAAGTTTCAATAGAGGAAAAGGCTTCCTGTGTGACTTTTTGCAGTTTGGGTAGGGACTGGGCTGAGCAGATGATGGTTGAGTCATCTGCGTATTGTATGAGTGTGCCATGTTTGGTGGCAGAGGCTAGATTATTGGTGAAAACAGAGAAGAGTAGAGGTCCAAGGATGGATCCTTGGGGGAACCCCTATGGAGACAGGTAGTTGGGGAGATGTGTCATTCTGCCATACAACGGATTGTTGGCGGTCAGACAGGTAACTCTGAAACCATTTGGTGACTGATTGTGAGAAGGATAGGTTATTGAGGATAGAGATACATTACCAATTATTACAATAATTCTCTCCAAGGTATTACTAAAGGTCAGACAGGAAAAAACAAAACTGATCCTGATTGCTCCGGACTGGCCTCGCCAGCACTGGTACCCAGTTCTAAGGAATATGTCTCAACTCCCTCCTTGGTACTTGTCTCAAATACCTCATCTACTGTCTCAGCAGAACAATCAAATTCTGCACACTCCATTCCAAACTTTGAACCTTGCAGCATGGCTGATCATTTAATTATTCAAACAACACCTCTCAGTAAATCTGTGATGGATGTCATTTTGGAAGCCAGAAGGCCTAGTACTAGAAACTCTGATGCCGATAAATGGAAGAGATTCTGTGCTTGGAACCAAGCACAAGGAGCGGACACAGCAAAGCCCAATAGTCCTCAGATTTTACAATATTTGACTGAGATGCTTGACAAGGGTCTATGTTTTTCTTCAATAAAAATCCATGCCTCTGCCATCTCGGCCCATTATAACACAGAGCCCTCCCCTCTTTTCTCATCCTCTGCTTAAACAGCATCTTAGAGGGGCCAAAAATTTAAGGTCTCCCAGAAGTTCACCATCTCCTGCATGGGACCTCAATTTTGTGCTGGAAAAACTCACCCTGCCTCCTTTTGAACCAGCAGCTACTGCGGATATAAAATATCTGTCTTAGAAAAAAAGCTTTTCTCTTGGCAGTCACTTCAGCAAGAAGGGTTTCAGTACTGCAGGCTCTCAAGGCAGTGGAGCCTTTTATTATATTTTACCCAGACAGGGTGTCCCTCATGACCAATCCTCCTTTTATGCCTAAGGTGTTATCCAGTGTGGCTCTTAACCAGACCATTCACCTGCCAACATTTTACCCAAATCCGCAGAACAAGGGGGAGCGGATTCTGCATTCATTGGACGTACACAGACAACTAAGATTCTACTTAAACGGGTCCAAATCTCTAAGAAAGTCTGAGCAACTACTGGTGGCATTTGCTTCAGGATCAGAGGGGAAGGCTATATCTAAGCAGACTATTTCTACATGGATAAGCCACTGCATTCGTTTCTGCTACTTGCACCATGGTAAACCTGTGCCCAAGGGAATCCGGTCACATTCCACCAGGGCTGCTCTACTTCAGCAGCCTTTCTCAGGGGAGTTCCAACCGAAGACATTCTAGAAGCTGCTACTTGGAGCTCTGTTCATACCTTCACAAAGCATTATCATTTGCCTCTCTTCTCCAAATCCAGGGCAGGCTTTGCCACTGCAGTTCTGCAGAGCCTTATAGCCACTCCTAATGCTATTTAGTTCCATCCTCCCATCCATAGCTTTGGGATTCTGTCCAAATGTAATGACTGCAACAGTGAAACATGAAGAACATAGTAAAGTTTTGTACACTTACCATAAATGTAGATGTCCGAGTGTATTCACTGTTGCAGTCCGGGTTACCAACCCGCCATCCCCCTTTTCTATACCTTCTTTTTCCTTCACTATATTCTAAAGCCTTTGTGGTGTATTTGCTTTTAGATGAAGGTAAAGTTTATGTTGTTAAAAGTGCATTTACATATGTTGTTATGTCTTTCGGCTTTTCCCAGTTAGGGGTCGCCACAGCGGAACTCCGGTCCACTAATGATTGGCAGTAGATTTTTACGTGCCGAGTTGCCAGCCCTGACGCACAACCTTCAACGAAGGTACGCCCATTCACGCACATCTCCAGACAAGATGCTCTAGCTGAGAATCTAACGGGACAACGTCTTACTGTGAGGCGACAGTGCTACCGCAGCACCACCACCGTAGTATATTGCGGGTTATTTATTTTTATATATATATATATATATATATATATATTTTTTTTTTTTTTTTTTTTTGCTCCCCATTTGGGGGGCACCTGACATCTGGGGCAAGGAAATCTGAAGAAAATGGCGTCTGCATGTTTTATACCCCTGATGACCTGACGTCATGAAAGAGGAGACGGCAACCAATGCAGGACCCAAGACTTTGTTATTCTGGACGACTGAGGGCAACCTGCCAGCAGATTACCTAAATGCAACGACTGCAACAGTGAATACACTTGAACATCTACATTTATGGTAAGTGTACACAACTGTGCTTTCCTTTTTGAGATGAAAGTTTAGGTTTAGAATGTGGACCAATGCAGCTTGAGGTATTCATTCTTCAGAACAGAAATGTAAGTAGTTTATATTAATTTCTTCATATTTTGACATTTTTTAGTATAGTTTTCTTATTCCCTTATAAGATTGTCCCTCATGTTTTTTCTTGGGTCTAGACATGCCCCTGTCTGAAATTTTTTTTTCCAGTTTTAGTCAACCTTTGGTAGAACTCCACAGTGGGATGAATGCAGCAAAATATTGTTGAGCTCTCCTCCTGTGCATCCAGGAAACAAAAGTTATTGGTGCTGAGCTTTATTTTGCCATCACAGAGAATGATGTCTGAGTTCAAAGAGAAAATAATTAGCCCCAGAACTGATCTCATTCCAAAAGGATGTGACATGTCTGCCTGGGCTGAGGTTAACAGATGCTTCTCCTTTGCTAGTGATGTGCTGCAACTCTCATCTCATCTCATGGTTTTGCTTACTGTCTCAAGTCTTTTGCTGTCCCTGAAATTGTTTGTTGTTTTGTCCTCCTGGCTGTGCCATCCAGGTAGGGGGGATGGTGATTAGCAGCTCCAGCACTGGAAGAGCTGGGAAAAGGTGTTAGTGTGTGGCACACCTCAATCTCTTGAGGGGTGACTTGGGTGTAGCTTCCTTGGTGTAGACTGGGGGAAAAAAACACCTTCCATGCTTTGTGGCTGGTGGGTGCGATTGGTTGATGGCAGTGTCTCTTGGGGAAATAAGGTAATATCCATCATGGGCAAGTGCATTGTATGCCTCCTTCCCTGATACAGCTAAGTGTTTGCTGGGATGTTGAATCTGCAGAATTAAGGGAGAAAAATTCAGACCACCACTGATGGCTGCTTAAATGACTGCTTCGCTCTTTTGCCTCTTGTCATTTGTGAAGAGGAAATGAATGAGTTATCTGGCTGAAAGACGTGAGGCTGATGATTGGTAGGTAGTGGAATCCAAGGAGCAAAAAAAATCTGTTATGTTCAGCGTTTGAGCACTGCTGCAGTAGCCTTAGCTTATCAGTTCTGTCCTGCTATAAGGATATAACAATCAGTCAGCTAACAAAGCTTAAAGTATGCCTTCTACAGGCCCAAACCATTAACCAGCTCAAGCACAGTTGAAAAAGTGTGATTTGGGCACTAAGCCTGTGACAGCTCTCCCCCTTTTTTTCCATTCTTGTTTTGGGTAAAGTTCAGTTAAGTGGAAACACCACTTGGCAAATTCTAATTTGGACAATATCAAGGTAACTCTGATCAATGATGAGAGTTTGAACTGCAAAATGTCTGAGCCAGAGTCCTTCCTCTCTCCCTTGAAAGATCTACATATTGCTGTTCCTACAAAAACCTGGTTCCAGTGCAAAATTTTGCACTCATAGCTTGCCAAGGTTTAGTGCTTTCCCTGAGTTGAGGCTCACAGAGAGTTGTGGGGGCATATCTATATTAGTTAGGGAACTTGTTTTGCAATAAATCATGCATTACACCATGCCGGGAACTGCAGAAGTGTAGGTAACTTACAGTAAAGCTATTTACCACATAATTTCCAGCTATTGGTCTCCTCCTGTAAGCATATCTAAGTTGGATGGCAGTGTTCTCCATGAAACCAAATACTCTTATCATGGATGACTTTAACTGCTATACTATAAACTGGCATGCTTGTACAGCTAGCAACAGTTACTCTCAAGGATTCCTGATTGGTATTAATGCTAATTATTTAGATCAAAAATTTCACCTTCCCACCAGTGATGAGCATCTTCTTAAATATGTCCTTACCACCTTCTCACATTTCTGTACTACAACTAACGACACTACCTCTTTAATAAAATCTGACCACCTGTCAGAAATATTCTGTCTTAAAACAATTTGAAACCAGAAAATCTCCAGCAGTATTTTTTGATGGCTCTAAATTAAGCCTTTCTGTTTACATGCCTTTTGAGCAGTACTGCTTACTCCTCTGAATTGTATTCCCTTATGGACAGATGCATCAAGGAGTATATTCCCATCTCCAGTAAGAATAATGGTAATTTCAGAAATAAGTCTGGGTGGTAAGGATTCCCGTATAAACAAGCTTTACATCAAAAAAGACTCTATCTGTAAATAGCAGATTCATACTCTTTAAAGTATTTTGAAGTGCGTAATTGCTGAGCTGATAAACAGTGGCATAGGTGACCTACAAAACCTGGTTCTAAACCAGTTTGGATTTGTAAAAGGTAGTTTGTGCCTTCAAAATTTTGTTTTCTTTGAAATGGTCACTGAAGTCACGGATCAGGGCTTTCACACCATTTTGTAGGTATACTTGCAGTTCAACTTCAGTCTGTACATAGTGCACAGGATAGCCACATGGCTTTCTGAAAGAACCAACACTGTTAAGTTATGAGTAGGGGATATCACAGATGGGGTTTCACAAGACCCTTTGATGTTTTACTTCTACTTCTTTGAGGTGAAAGCAGATGTCAAGGGACTGTGGAAATGAAATTTTATTGAAGAGTGCAGACTGGGTGCAATTGTTAAATCCCCCTTGGCACTCTGGTACAGGGAAGGGTATACCAAGTGATATTTGCACAGCCTGTGTCAATGATTTTACGGTTCTGTCCCCATGGAGGTATGTTTTCCAGAGCACACTCTGTAAGGAGGCAACTCCAGCACCTATCACTTTTGGAACTTATCAAAGTTTATTTTAGCATTCTGGTTGCGCACCAGCTATCCCTTTTGGTGCTAGTCAGCAGTCATGTTACTCTTCTTACTGGCAGCCCTGTGACTCTTCTCTTTTTCTTTCCATGTTTTCTGTTACAGATTCATATTTAAGAGTTTGTGATGTCTAATTGTTCTCTTTCTGACCACAGTCTTGAACTGTTGCTGTTTATAGGCATCACTTGCAGTTTTAAGAGACATGATCTTCACTCCTTGCATCTTGTTTCACCCCATTTTTTGCATGTGATACTTGTTACGTAGGCACACTTTTAGTAACATTGTGCTAGTACCCCGTGTGATATGTGATGCTTCATTCAGGAACCCCATTTTAAAACTATTATTCAACAGAGGAGTACATAAGAGTGTTACTACCATGTTATTGTCTTCTTTTTCTGATAAAACCTCTGTTTTACACACACACACACACACACACACACACACACACACACACACACACACACACAAAATTATGAGATGCCTTTTGTAATTGTGAGTACTGTAGCTGTGATCTTTGGATTAGTAAGACTTAAAAAGCATGACTGCAGGGAAGAAACAAGGTCTTTTGTTTTTGATATGTCATAGTATTCACCTTACGCCACAGTGTTGCAGTCGCACTCTTAGTATGTGTAAGTAGCATGAGTGTAGGACTGCAGCCAGCCACCTAAATTGGGGCAGTCTTGGTGCATATGTAATGTATTTTAATTGTAAAATGTTTTGAAATATAATGTATTTTCTTGTCATTAATGGTTTAATTGGCTGTAGTTGTCAGACTTGTAGGTACATACCTTGCATAGTGCTTAATAGATAATAGGAAGTCTGTAAGTGCAGGGGTTTGTTTGTGTGTATATATTTGTAGGTGCATGTGTGTTTGTGTAAAATTATTCCGTGGGTCTTTGTTAAAAAAAAAAAAAAAAAAAAAATGCATTGAGCAGAAGGTTAGTACTGCATATCTTTCTCCAGATGATTCTACACTCAGGTTTTCTCTGTTATGAGGTTGCAGTCTCTCCAGTTTCCTGTGAAGCAATGTGTGTGTAGTTAATATTCTTACCTTTTCGGATCAGTGTCATTGTCTCATGAACTCAGACATTACCTAACTTTAGTAGGAACTCAGTAAGCCTTATATTACTAGTCAGCTGTAGAGCCCTGTACAACTTCCTGTTACACCATACTCTACCCCACTTGTACTAGACCCCCTACCCCAATTCCCATCACAGGAACATACTTTACCCTCCCTTTTTCTTTTAGATGATTCATAGGTATATCCAGAGAGCCAACAGATGTTCAGTAATACAAATATATCTGTCAGTAATGTCAAGAACTACATGTACATAAACAACACCATGTCCAGATAATTCACAAAGCCAGTCACAGAGGTTGTACTGCCGTTTTTTTTGTTTTTTTTTTCACCCTCGAGGCTGTCTGTGGACACTGGTGCCTCTGCTCATATCTTGGACTTATTCCAGTAAAGTTTAGGACTGGAGTGCAGATCACTGTTCTGCTCCACACTTTTACAGGGATGGTTCTTATATTTTTTTCCCACTCCTGTACTTCCACAGCAGCCGCATCCATTGGACAGAATGTGCAGTAACAGATTGTGCTGATTTGCTCCTCACTTCTGCAACTTTCTGATGTTGGCAAACCACCCAAGGAAGTACCTTAAAGTTTGCTTCCTAGCTTCCAGCAGTGAAATCCAGTTGTCTTATGTGCGCCATGCACAAGCCCTTCCCCTGTCAGCACCTCAGATTCCTGTGTCACTAATTGAACCCAGGTTGCATGTGTCATACTCTTGGATTTATCCTCCTATGCCTCTGTACAAGGTGCATATGGTAAACATGCAAGTATAGCTACCAGCAAGCACGGTCAGTGTATGCTTCTCCCTCTCACACTTTTTCCTACTATTTATAAATCTGTTTGAATCCTTTTCTCAGTTGTTTTAATGTATGTTAATCATGTGAACTTTTTGTGCTTACAGTATAACGTCTAAATACTGTACAACTCTGTGATACCTTTGTTTTTGTAGTAATGATGGTTTGTTTCTCTGTATTTACTCTTCTGAGCAGAGACTGAAAGTTGTCTTGTTGCATCAGTGTTTTTATCCAAGTCATCAAATTGAAATAAACCTGCACAGTGCAGATTAGAGTGCCATCTTTCCCATCTGATGCATGCTAGAGTCAGAGTTGGTGTATGTAAGTACCAGATGGTAGTAGCGGAGCTTGTCCATAAAAAACAGTTTGTTGCCCCCCCCCCCCATTTTCAACTGCAGTTAAACGGATAAAATATTTTGTAATTATTTGATGGATTTTTAAAGTAATCATCTCTATATTTTGACAAATATGTATACACACACAGTTTATATATGTGTGTGTGTGTGTGTGTGTGTGTGTGTGTGTGTGTGTGTGTGTATATATATATATATATATATATATATATATATATGCGAGAGACTTGCATATATAGCATTTCTAATGCGATAAAAAACTTTTCTGTTGTATCGAGAGAGAATGCAACATGCTTTATCCTCTGTTTCTTCAGTATATACAAGTAATGTACTATGTGTATAGAGAGAGAGTCAGACACCCACACACACAGATATATCTGTGCTTCGAACATGTCTGTTGTACTCTTTTAAGCCATATATATATATATATATATATAGATATATATATATATATATATATATAGATATATATATATATATATATATATATATATATATGTATATACATACATACATACATAGATATCTTTGGTTATAAAATAACAAAGTAGAATGAATGAGTTAATGGTTGGTTTCTGTGACTGTGTATAGTTGCCCATATGATTAATTTGTGTTATTTATATGGAGAAGAACTAAGATGGCATCCCAACACAGAAAAAGCCAAAAGACAAAGCCTTGAGTCTGCCGTGAGGCAGAGATGCATAGCACTGATAACATCTGTGAGCTTAAAGCATTGCTGCTGAAAAATGTTGTATATGGAGTTCCTATTATGTGACCGAAGACTCATTACATCGAATGTGTCTCAGTCGAACTTAAAAAATAACGAAAATGCAAAATAGCGAAGCGGCTTTTAAGTGAATTCTTTCCCAGGGAAAGAATTTGCTTGGCCGCTTCCGTTAATTTGCCATTTTTGGCACTGTAGTGCGATCTCGAAGTTGGTATATTTAAGTAGCGTCTTTATGTATTATTTCAATTTCTTTTTTCTTTTCTTTTTTTTTTTTTGGAACAAAAATCGCTGTTCTGAGCTTTCGAGATTGTAAGCTTTCGCTTACATGGGTTCGATTATTCATCGTTCGCTTTTTTAAGCGTTCGATGATATAATATTAGACCCTTTATATGTTGGCTGTGTGTACCTTGTTCACAGCTTGTGCTTCTTGGTGGTGATTGGAATACATGTTTTGGTGCTGAAATGTTTTTTTTTTTGTTTTTTTTAAATCTTTTCTGACCGCTTTGTGGATTATTTAGAGTTTCATTGCTCACTGCTTTTACTGCAGACCTGTCTGCATCTCCTGCCAGATGTTTGACTGTTACCAGTAGTGTTTCATTGCTGCACCCAACTTAGAGCGATATGGCATTGCATGAACATCTATACTGGTCCTGACAGGATAACTCTACAAAATGCATTTGCCACAGTTATACAAAACACAAAAGTTATAGTCAGCAACATTTAAGAACATCGAAGGGATATCTAAAACAAGGCATTTACTGTGCAGATTGAGACTTTGTGAAAGTAGATACAGGTACTGATAATTCTTTATTTTTAAAGAATGGCATAGAGTACAATATGTTGTTTCCACCAATTTTGTAAAAATGTTAGTGTATTACTATGAGAATAGTTTGACAGAATTAAATGACAATGTGAAATTTTCTTTAAGTGGATTATATATACAAACATTTGTGCCAGATTTAAACGGGGACATATCAGACCTATAAAAAGACTAGAGAATCTTGACAAGGAACTTGCAGAATACAAATTGAAAATGTTAACGGGTTACGGGATTAAAATAATAATGTGGCATTTTCATGGATGAAACAGAAACTGAGGGTGTGTTTTGCAAAAAAAAAACTGCTACAGTACAGTAGAGGTAAAAGTAGGCAGCAAAGGAATTCAGGAAGTGTCTTAGTAGTAAAATACAATGAAGATGTAATGATTGCACTACTGATGGATCTTCAAACATGGAGAACGGAGCCTGAATTCCTGTCCTACTAATAAACATTCTAACCTTATAGTTAAACAGATTGAAGTTCCTTTAAATGTAAATATAAAGGTAAAAAAGCGTTCAAGCAAGTGGTGCAAAACATACTGGGCTTTTGAGACAAAATAGTGTTATGTTGATTGATGCTGTTATCATTTGATCATTTTTTCCACTAACAAAGACCAAAAAATTAATGATAAAATGATAAAAGTTAATGATAAAAACTTTTTATTCAGAATATTCTGAATAAAAAAGTTTTTATCATTAATTTTTATCATTAACTTTTATCATTTTATCATTATCTGTTTGGTCTTTGATGGTGGAACATTTTGGATATATATGAAGAGCTTTTATGGTCTGAATAGACTTATGTGCTGTGCTTTGCACTGTGTTTCCGTTTTTTGAATTTTGATATCATGTCTGAATAGACTTTGACTTTGCATACATCCTGAATAGAATAGACTGTCTGCTTGGTTTGATCCTGAACGGAACTCATTATTTTCATATGATATTTGCTTTTTACATCCTCTTCAGGATCATTTGTTTGTTGGAGGTGATTTTTATTTTTTGGATTAATATTTGAGAGTACTTGCATTTATTTAGTGGCAGTGTGGCTCCGTTCCTGAAAGTCTTGCAGCGTGGTTAAACACTACCATTTGTATAAGTAATTTTACTGAGTGTAATTGGGCACCCTGGTAAGAGCCTGAACGTACCTGGCTTTGGGTGGCTTTGGGTGTTCTGATGGCAGTAAATCTACCTTAGTGTGGGCGGAGGTGGTAGAGTGAGTAAGCTGTGCCAGCCTTTCCCAGGTGGGTGGGTACGTGTGTCTGTGTGTGTGAAAGTCAAATCTCAAAGGGTGTGTGTGACGGCTACTTTGAACAGGGGCACTAAGAGCACTGATTTCACATTGAGGAAGGTGGAGGACTTGGCTTGGAACACCCAGCAAAGATCTTGGCTCTATAATGGTCAGGTCAATGGGAAGTCTTATTTGGGGCCTGAAGAGAAAGTCCAGCTCTAGGAATGAAGTGTGCATTCATTCCCTGTGTGTTCTTAAGGGAAATTGTACTTGGTGCAGAGAGCTGCATCTGAAAATACTGTGTCCAATTTTCTCATCATGAACGTTCCTCACCGGTGTCAGTGTTGAGGGATTTGAGTCTCATTGATCAGTGTTCCAGAGGAGGGAAGTCACACAGGTAAAGAGGGTGTGTTTTGTTATATGGGACATGTAAGTATTATGTGACAAATGTGCAGAATCAGCTAAATGCATTTTATTATCAGAAGTTAGTTATTTATCTTGCAAAAATTGTTCAAGAAATCAATGATTTCTTGCCACCTGCTGTTGAGAGAGGGATTATTAGTCCACAAGTAAAGCTGGAACTTTCTGTTGATGATCCCATTCCCTAAATTTTCTACCCTTTACCCTAATTTTATGTGTGTTTTTTTTACCTCTTGCAAAATAGATATATCAACTTTATTAGAACAATACTTAAAGCTGCTGCTTACACACGTAACATCTAGACTTTGACACTACAGCTTTTTTGAACATTCTGGAAAGTATGCACATGCAAAAGCTCATTTTGTGTGTATGGTCAGATTTTTTTCTTAGAAATTGCAGATCTTTATACAGCAGAATTTAATGCTTTCTTGATGTAGTAAGGCACATATGTGCATACCAAGAATGTGTTACTATGAAAGAAACTGTTTGTTTATTGCTGGTTTGTTGCAATAGGGTTTTGTTCCCATGTATGCAAACCTTTTTATGGGATATTTAGAACAGGTATATATTTTAAGTGTCACACTAGTTATCATACCTCAAGAAATCTGGACAAAGCCATAAATAAAAGTGGGACAAGGGCCCAAACATAGGGACAATTTTTAAATATTGCTCTTACAAACTTAGAAAGTTGATAGAGTAACAGGTTTTGTATTAGCATAAATTTTCTGAAGGGTATGAAGTCCGAAACTCAAATGTCTGTCATTATTTTCTAACTTAAGTCTTTAATGATTTGCTACTAATTTGCTAGAAAACCACAGTTTTATGAAAAATGGACTAAAAATAGGAGGCAACAATCTGGACATTTTGCGAAAATCTGTATAGTTGAGAGATGTGGACATCATGTGTTCTGATTGAAGCATGGCTTCATTGTCTTGGATGACTGCTGGCAGATTTGGAGGGGATATCCAGTAGAACTGGAAAAGTTGTGACATTCCTGAACAAAACTGAGTTTCAAATATACTTTGCACCTATGTATGATTTGTTTTTGGCAGAATTCGTAGATGTCAGAATCACCCAGCTAATTTAAGCAATGGTTTGTGTAAGACTTCAGTGTGTCATAAACATTTTAGTAAAAACTCCCTCCTGTCATTCAGCAGTTGCCGTACCATGCACAGTTTTAATGACATTCCAATGTCTTAGTTTTTTGTGGATTAAGAGGATTGCAACAGTGAAACCGATTTTGACATTAATGCCATGAGCATTAACCTTACACTTGGAGAGTGGGGAGAACCCTCTAAAGTTGTTGAGGCAGCTAAAGAATTTGCCAAGAACACTAACTGATCAGTAGTTTTTACGTACAGTATTGGTAGGTGTAATATACAAAATCATATCTGGTTTATTATCACATTTGGAACAAACCACTTTAAAATACGACAAAGTTGAAAAATGCTGAGATGTTCTTTCAGAAGACATTTTTTTTCAGAATCTAATAGCTTTTAATTCATTTGTTTAGCTATTGAGAAAGTAAAAGCTTAGGGCAATTCTTTTCACATTATAAAACAGGGTCCATCTGGTATTGCTGTTGAGCCAAGCCCTGTACAGTGAGGCAGCTCTCACCATGTGTTATTGCAACCAAGTATGCAAGACAAAGTTTTTTTTAAAAACTCTGTAGATGCTATTAAAACACGATATTCGACATCTTATATTTACTTGTGAATGTTTAGTATACATGGCTATATGCATAACTGGAGCCTTTTACATGGACCAAGTCTCTTGTTTTTGGAAACAGAGGCTTGCACTTCATCAATGTGAAATAAAAGGAAAGCATGAGAAAAGTGCATTATATAAACAGTCATCTGTCCACCTGGATGCTTTATTTTGTTTCTTTTGTTTAGCTAGGGTTGTAGAGTCTATTTTTCCTTAATAAAAAACAGCAAGGAAAAATGTTTGAGCATTTGTCTGGCTGATCTTTTCCAACCTGGATAAACAAAGAATTATAATTATTCTAATCATTATTTCCAAAAGAAACATGCTTCTGGAACAATAATAGGAAACCATGGTGGTTCTTTTCCATAATCTTTTTCATTTTCTGTAAGTACGTTTGTGCATTTTCATTTTTCATACTTGTTTAGTGCTCATATGGTTTTTCACACCATGGAACAGTTTAAAATTTAACCTGTAGGTGTCAGCATCACATTCCATGCCTTTGTTTTACATCCATCCACCCACACCCCCCCTTTTCCGATTTTTACATATGGGATCGGGGTGTCATCTGAAGCCAAGGTTTGCACAGGGTGGCGTTCCATGCTGCGGTTTTATTCTGCCTACGTGCAAGTATATTGTTTCACTTTGTAAACATGCAACTAAGCAATTGTATACATAGGTTCATAGGTAGGTAGTAGGCTATTGGCCCAAGGGCCTATGCAAGCCTAGCTAACAAGGTTCCCTGGCTTACGCCACCCAAGAAAGTTATTTTCCTGTGCCACTGACGAGCAGAGACATAGAAGTGATCCCTGGGGTGTATTTCCTATTTCTCATCCACTCATCAAGATTTACATTTCACTGTTTTTTGCATTTTGATTTAAAGATGTGTTGTTACTATTAAAATGCTACAACCCATCTGTAAAAATATGTGCAGCATATTGTTTCTATTTGTAAACATACAACTAAGCAATATTATGTATTTCTGCATTTTGATTTGAAAGTATGTGTAACAATGTCTTTTGCACTTTATTAAGCAATATGCATGTATATATTTGGTTCTAAATTAAGCACAGTGAGTGAGTTAATGGTTGGCTTCTGTGATTGACTATGGGTTGACTAATGTGATTATTTTTTTGTAATTTAAGTGGAGAACTACGATGGCAGCATTGAAGACAGTGGACAGTGAAACATTGGATCTGTTGTGAGGCAGAGAAACTGAGTACTAAATGGTCTTGAATTTAATGCAGTGGTGCTGGAAAGCATTTGTTTTTGTGTCTGTGTTTATGTATTATACACACACACATATATATACGTATGTATATGTGTGTGTATGTGTGTGTGTGTGTGTGTATATGTATATATATATATATATCTATATATATATATATATATATATATATATATATAGATATAGAAATATATATATATATATATATATATATATATATATATATATATATATATATAGATATATATAGATATATATAGATATAGATATATCTATACAGATATAGATATATCTATATAGATATAGATATATAGATATATAAATATATAAATATATATAGATGTTAGATGTTAGATGTGTGTGTGTGTGTGTGTGTGTGTGTGTGTGTGTGTGTGTGTAAGTATATATCTGTCTATACACTTACCGGTGTTGCAACTTTGCTGCAGAACTAATGTGGTAGGAGGATATGGTGCATTATAGGATACGTGTAATATAGGATGCAGAACTGGAATGTTTTTGTGTGTCATGCCATCCTGTGATCCTAATATGTTCTCTACATGAGTTGTCTGTGTTCTGTAGGTGGGGCTGTCCTTACAAACCAGTCAGATACCCATAACTTTAATTTCCAAGTTCATTCTCATGTCTCATTGTAAAAAGCCAATAGAAGGTTGTGCGGTAGGTTGCTGTAGAATCAAGAGGAAGAAAGACTAGGACTGTACCAAACTACATAGATGGAACTTGATTTTTGTATTATGTATATGTGTGTGTGTTTGTAAGGAAGAACCTGCTTCCATAAGAATTGTGATTTGATCACAAATTAAGTGTTCATTTAAGTGTTATTGGATGTGCATTATTGGATTGTAATTTGTATTTATGTAAGCAAAACTCTGCTTTTACAAGAACTGTGGTCTGATTACTACTTGCTCATATGTAGTTGTCTTGGCAATTAATGCAGAGATTTAAGACTTTGAGCTGCTAATGATTTTCTTCCTGTAGCCATGACTACATACCTTCAATCTTCACTTGCCTTCTGTGCTACTCTTAACAAGGCATTTAAACAGACTGTGCTCCTGGGTCACCTTTGAAAAGGTGCACTTTGTCCAGTGGGCTGAGTTTATCTGGTTAACAGATACGTAAAACGCAAAAAATAAAGAAGTAGTTTAGGAATTGACTGTTCAATATTATTTGGTGTGTTAACTTTAAATTGTAGCACTTATATTTTTCTATTTTTTTCCTTCTCTTTCATTGTTAATCTACTATTTTACTGTATTCTTTGTGAAATGTCATCAGTTTTGGTCTGTCTGTATAGAAAATAAAATATGTACAAAAGCAATGGAACGAACCAGGCAGAATCCAGGCAAGAGGCAAAAGCACAAAAGTCAGTG